>NW_005842829.1:185537-185990 GCF_000455745.1 Alligator sinensis | reverse complement strand
CACTGCTGGGGGGGGGGGCTGGAGCCAGCAGGGAAGTGACACCTCCCTGCCCACCCGTCAGCTCTAGGGGGAACTCTGTCCCCCCCACCGCCCCGATGCCCGCAGCCTCACCACGGCGCTGCTGTCCACGGCGGCTGTGGGGTGGACGTACACATCTCCTGCAACACGAAGCAGCGGGGTGAGGGGGGGCCCATGGTGGGGCCTGAGACGGAGCAAGAGGCACGAGGCAGCTACCCAGCTTGCTCCGGAGCGCGTGGGGCTGAGCTCCGGTCCCACCCCCCTGGTCTCCCCCAAGCACCCCGACCCCAGGTCAAGCCCCTCTGGGATGGGAAGAAACGGGAGGAGTCCCCGGCTGCATCCTTGGCTTCCCCATAGTGCCCGAGCCAGCCATGCCCCAGGCAGCATGGTGGGCACCGCAGGGGCAGTACCTCGGATGGTGTGCCCCCCCCGCCG
>NW_005842829.1:183398-185436 GCF_000455745.1 Alligator sinensis | reverse complement strand
GGCTTTACCGGCTCAGGTAGAGGCGGTTGGCGTAGATGGCGGAGCTGGGGGAAAAGAACGTCAGGCGGCACCTGGCCCAGCCCCACACCCCCGCCCAGCCCGGCCCCCGCACCCACCCGGCCGACTTGATCTGGCTCCAGAAGCCGTCAGTCTTGTAGACGTAGAGCGCGCGGCGCCCGGCCAGCGCGGTGAAGACATCCTGCTCCAGCCGGATCACCTCGGCGCGCTGCCACCCATTGGACGTCTCCTCGCTGCGGGGACACGGGCAGTCAGGGGCGGCGAGGGCCGGTGCCCGCAAGCGCCTGGGGAGGGGGCGCCTGCAGCTGAGCCTCCCCGGACCGGCTGCGAGGGCCAGGGGCTGCGAGACCCATACCCCAGGCAGCAGCGCTAGGGGAAGGGGCTGAGCCTCCAGCTGTGGGTCCCCAGGGCCTGGCTGGCTGCACAGGGCTGGGGGAGAGACTGGGCGAACCCCCCGAACAGCCCAGATGAGGGCAGGATCCCACGACCCAGCCCTGCAGGACTCAAATCAGTGAGTCCGGCCGACCTGTCCGCACCACTGCTCCGTGGCAGCACTGCTAGTCTGGGACCCAGCCTGGAGCAGTGCCCGTGCTGCTACCCCCGCCGGCACTGCGCAGCCCCCTCCAGCCAGGCCTGAGTCGCGGAGGAAGCAGCGCCCAGCTGGGCAGGCAGCTCCCAGAAGGGACACGTTTCTCCTCGGCTCGTCTCCACGCCCGCAGCATTGCAGTCCAGAGCCGGCTGCGGCCAGGTCTTGGCCGGGAAGGCGCTAGAGCTGCCCAAGGCTCACGCTGAACGTACGCGCGGGCCCTGGAGACAGTAGACGTGGCACTCCCTGCCGCGAGGCCAGCTCGCCAAGCCCCGGCTGCTCCGGCGAGGCCAGGCTCACCCCAGATCCAGCCACGGAGCTGGTCTCTACGGTGCTGGGATGGGACCGGCGCAGCCAAGCAGAGCGCGACTCGGAGGCAAAGCAGAGCTCCCGGGCAGCCGCAGCGCTACACACCGGCCCCAGCGCCAGCGCCAGGAGAGACAGACAGACTTACCCGACGCAAGAATAGCTGGTGCAGGAGCCAGGACGCGAACGAGTGATGACAGAAGAGGAGAGGAGAAGGGGGAGAAAGAGAAAGAGAGAGATCATGGCGGATGAGCGTGGGGCCGCGGCCTGGGCGCGGGGGGGGCACTCACAGCAGCAGCTCCTGCTGGTTCCTCTGGAAGACCTCGCCGATGTGCTGGAAGATGGCAGGCGTGAACAGGTAGATGCCACAGTTAATGACCTCGCTAACGAACGTGCTGGGCTTCTCCACGTAGTGCAGGACCTGGGGGTGGGACCCCGTGAGCACTGCGCCCTGGCTACGCCCCGGGGGGGGGGGCCTGCCCCGGGCAGGACGAGACCCCGGCCCAAGGTGCACCCGGTACCTCGTGCGTGTCGGCGTTGGCCACGATGCAGCCGTAGTTCAGGGACTGCTTCCTGTTGGCCTGCGGAGAGGGGAGGTTTCAGCGCCGGGGCCGCGGGGCCGCGCTCCCTGGACGCCCAGGCCCCGGCTCACCGTGGTGCCGAGGATGACGAAGGCGGGCGCGCCGCCGCGCTGCTGCTGGAAGGCGAGCATCTCGGGCAGCGGGAACTCGGAGCACACGTCCGCGTTGAGCACGAAGAAAGCCTCGGGGCCGCCCGACAGGATCTGGTCGCGGAAGTGATAGAGGCCCCCGCCCGTGCCCAGCGCCGCGTACTCCTGGAGGTACCTGCAGGGCGGGCACGGGCGCCGCGCCCCGGTGAGCTGCCCCTGGCATGGACTCGCGCGGGGAGCATGCACGGCTCCGCCGGGCAGGGGCGAGGCACCCCAGCGCAAGTGGGGGCCGCGACGTAGGGGCTGCACCCACCTGATGGGGATCTTGAACTCCTGCTGCGCCGACACCAGGAAGCGGCTGAGCGCCTCGTTGGGCTGGTAGAAGCCCACCAGCAGGATCTCCTTCATGTTGGGCACCTGGGCAGACGCGGGGCCGGGCGTGCTCAGCACACGGCCCC
>NW_005842829.1:181125-181735 GCF_000455745.1 Alligator sinensis | reverse complement strand
CCCCTTATGGCTGCGGCCTGGCGCGGCGGCACCCCCCCGGACTTGCACCCAGCACCGCCCTGGATCTCAAGCCCCGGGACCCTCCCGTCTGGGGCCCCAGCCGCGGTGCTCACCGGTTGTCCTCCTCGATGTCTTGGCCGTCCTTGGCCCAGCCCACCTCGGGCTCCGGCTGCCCGCTGATGAGCGCCGTCAGCATGACCTTGGAGCCCACCTTGGCCTTGGTGCTCTCTGGCCCCTTCTCAATTTTGGCAGGCACTGGGGGGGCACGGTCACCCTCAGGCCCAGCTGTGCCCCCCCCTGCTTGGGCTGGCCTGAGGGGCATGGGTACTGGGGCAGCAGCTGTCCCCCCATGCCCAGAGCCCATACCCTGGGGCTGGGGGCACAGACCCAGGAAAGGGGCAGGGGGGTTCAAGAGCCTTAAGGGCAGAGGGTCTCAGGGATCTCAGGGGCAGGGGTCTCAGGGATCCTGGGGGGCAGGAGCAGGGGGTCTGTGGAGGGCAAGAGGAGGCAGGTCTCAGGGGCAGGGGGGGCTCAAGGGTCTCTGGGGGCAGGGAAAGGGGTGTCAGGGATCTTGAGAGGCCGGGGGTCTTGGGGCATGGGGTCTCAGGGG
>NW_005842829.1:178737-180752 GCF_000455745.1 Alligator sinensis | reverse complement strand
CCGGGGGTCTCAGGGACAGGGCTCACCCTCAACGAGGATGCGCGCGGAGTCGAAGCACTCCCCAAAGGGGTTCTTGACAGAGACAGTGTAGCGGCCCAGGTCGGCCAGGCCGCCGTCCCGCACCACCAGAGCCACGATGTCAGGGTCCTCGAAGATGTAGCGGTGCTTGGGGCCATCTTTCAGCTCCACCCCGTCCTTGGACCAGCGGATGAAGGGGTCGGGGAAGGCGCTGATGCGGCAGGACAGCTTGGCTGCACTGCCCTCGATCAGCATTGTGTCCTTCAGCCCCTCCAGCACTCGCGGCGGCCCCTTCTCCTTCAGCTCCTTGCGGGACCAGGGGGCACAGGCTCCCTTGGCCGCGGCTGCATCCCCCACCTGCCCACCCGCCCCTGCCTGGGCCTTGCCACCCCAGGGCTGGCACCGACCCCCTCCCAGGTCCAGCTGAGCCCCCGCGCCCCTGACCTGTGTCCACGGTAGGACGCCTGGATGCGGATGGCTGCATTCTGCCCCTGCGGGTCGTTGATGTCGAGGCTGAAGCCCGGGGGGGCTGGTGTGGCCCCTTTCTTCGGGCCCGGCTTGGCTGCTGGGGGGGCTGCCTTGGGGGCCGGGGGGGCTGCCTTGGGAGCAGCCTTGGACATCTGGGGGGAGCAAGATCAGTGCCTGCGCGGAGACCCCCCTGGGCCCCCTTCCCTGGCACAGAGGGCTCAGACCCCCTTCCACTACATGGGGGGCCCAGACCCCCAGCCCTGGCCCTCGAGCACAGCCCCTCTGCTCCCCATCCCAGACCCCTGCGCTGGGCAGGGTGCAATGTGCAGCTCCAAGCACAGCTGGGGCCCGAGCCCGTGGCTTCTCAGGGGGCTGCAGCTCCTGCCCTGGCTCAGGGCTGGCCATACTAGGGGGAACGGGGCAGCCTCCACTGCCCCTAGAGCCTGCCCAGGCTCATCACCGACGTGGCGCAGAGGAACCCAGGCGTCCAGGCTTCCAGCTGCCCCAGGCCTGCGGGCCCGAGCCCAGCTCCCAGGCCAGCACGGGCCCCAGGCCCCAGGCAGGCGTGTGGGGTGCTCAGACCGGGCTGGGCCAGGGGCACTTACCTTGGGGGTGCTCACAGCCGCTGCGTCTGCTCCGGGGTGCAGGGCACTGGCGGGGCCCATCACGCCCAGCTTTATACCCCGGGCAGGCGAGGCGCGGGGGCCTCGGGGGTGGCCAGCCCGCGCCCCAACCACATTCCTGCCCAGACCTGTCCTTCTTTGGGCAGTCCCGGCCCCCCCGGGCCACGCTGCGCCCCGCGCCTGTGGCCGGCCAGGCCCTGGCAGCCTTATATAGCCTGTGCGTGCGGTACCTGGGAGAATTGGGGCAGGGCCGATTGCAGCCCCGTGCTGGCTAATCACATACGTGGGGCCCGTGGGGACCGGAGCAGCAGCTGGGCCGCGCCGCCATGCCGCTACCCCCCGCCCCGGCTGTGCTGTGTGGGGGGGAGGGAGCAGGCCTGGGGCTGCGGGTCAGGAGTGAGGAGCACCCGTGCCTGCCTCCATGCTGGTGCTGCCCCGCGGCAGGTGCACAGCTCCATCACGGGCCAGGCCCAGGGCAGGGGCCAGGGCCCTCAAAGGACAAGGCTTGGCAGGGGTGGGCAGCAAGCAGCCGGTGGGTGGGGTCCCTCTGCCCGCATAGCTGCCCTAGTGCCAGCCCCAGAGCTGGGGGGAGCTGCCCCCCTCCCACCCCTGCTCCACCCACCAGCCTCTGGGGGGTAAAGTCTGGCTTTATGCAAATGAGCCCTCATGCATATTGATACAGAGCTCTTGGATCGGCCCAGGGGGGGCAATCTCTGGCCCCAGGGCCGAGCCCACAGGCCTGCTGTCCCGGGAGGGGGTGTGGGAGCGCTGGACCGGATCCTCAGAGCCTGACCCACAGCCCTGCCCTGGCAGGCGGGGGCACGTCTCATTGCCCCTCCCCCCCGCCCTGGCGCACGGACTCCCAGGCCCAGGCCCCCGCTGCCTGAGCCCCGCCCCGGGGGCCCT
>NW_005842829.1:177963-178700 GCF_000455745.1 Alligator sinensis | reverse complement strand
GGCCTTGCACCGGTGCTGGCACCCCCCGCGGCTCCCCCTGGCCCAGGGCTCTCGGGGCTCCAGTGCCGCCCCCCAGCTCCACCTGCCGCCGCGCGGGACTGACGGAGTCGTGCACGGCAGAACAGACACATCTGTTTATTGCGCCCGTCCGGCCCCGGCCCCATCTCGCTTCCACAGAACAAACCAAACCCCCGGGCGCCGGGCTCCCCGGGCCCGCGCTGCCCCGTGCCCGCAGCTCCCGCTCCCTCGTCCCCTCATCCTGGGGTCGAGCACGTCCCCGACCCCCCCGTTCTCTAACGCTTCTGTCCCGACTTCCCCTTCCCTTTGGCTCTGCTCCCCTTTCTCCACTGTTTCAGGCCCCTCCAGGGCTGAGCCCCGGCCCCAGCCCTAGCTTGCCCGCGGGGATGCCGGGCCCGCGCTGCCCCGTGCCCGCAGCTCCCGCTCCCTCGTCCCCTCATCCTGGGGTCGAGCACGTCCCCGACCCCCCCGTTCTCTAACGCTTCTGTCCCGACTTCCCCTTCCCTTTGGCTCTGCTCCCCTTTCTCCACTGTTTCAGGCCCCTCCAGGGCTGAGCCCCGGCCCCAGCCCTAGCTTGCCCGCGGGGATGGGCTCGGGGACACGCTGGGAGCACCGGGCCTGGCAAACGCCTCCTGGGGCCGCGGCCGGGGCCTTTATTGCTGCTCAGGGATGCGCTCCCGGCAGAGGGGGTGGGGGAGGAAGGGCAGGCCCCCATGCCC
>NW_005842829.1:174447-176794 GCF_000455745.1 Alligator sinensis | reverse complement strand
CCTCACATGAGGTAGGCGAGGACACCGACCCCCCAGACGTCGGCCGCCGAGCCCACCGGGTCGCCCTTCACCATCTCCGGGGCTGTGGGAGAGACGAGGCAGGTCAAACCCCAGGGGAGCCGGGGGGAGGGGAGGGCAGGACATGCTGTGGCCCCAGGGGAGGGGAAGGGGGCCCCGCCTGCAGCAGACCCAGCTCTCGCTTGCCCCGGAGATCTGTCAGTTTGGGCCCGGGGCAGCGGTTCCTACATGGAGGATACGGCCCTGCCCCGCAGAGCCAGGCCAGCCCCCGCCACACGGCTCTGGCACCGACCCGAGACGGGTAGCCAAGTCCCTCTGGCTCTATGTCACAGGACAATTCACATCCTCAACGAGCGGCACGGGGTCGGAGGAGGGGCAGGTTGAAGTGCTCTGGGTCAGGATACAAGGGGGCCGGGGGGAAAGGGACTTAATGGTGGGGGTCTACTACAGACCTCCCAACCAGAGGGAAGAGCTGGACCACGAATTCTCAGGTCAGCTTGCGGAGGCAGTTAAGTCCAAGGACGTGGTCATCATGGGCGCCCTAAACTTTCCAGACATCTGCTGGGAGGAGCAGTCAGCCAGGTCCGACCGCTCACGCAGGTTCCTCGCCGAGTTACAGGACCTCCGCCTAACCCAGGGGGTGCACAGCCCCACCAGGGGAGACGCCGTGTTGGATCTGGTCCTGGCCACGGGCCACCACCTCGTGGGGGGTCTGCAGGTGCTCGACCACCTGGGCGACAGCGATCATCGCCGTCGCCTGCTGGGATTCACCATCCAGCGCAAGGTGGCAAAAGCCTGCAGCAAGGCAGCAGCCCTGGACTTCAGGAGGGCGGACTTCAATGAGGTGAGGAGACTAGTCGGGGAGGCACTGAGGTCCCGGAGGGGAGGGGAGGGGAGGGGAGTCGGGTGGTCGGGTGTCCAAGAAGAGTGTTTGTTCCTGAAGGAGACGATCCTCCAAGCCCAACGGGTGGCAATCCCAATGCGGATCAAAGCGGTCAAGAGTGCTCAAAAGCCGCCATGGCTCACCGAAAGCATCCGGGAACGTCTCCTAGCTAAGAGGGAGGCGTACGCCCGATGGCAGGGAGGGGCCGTCCCCAGGGAGGACTACACCGCGGGTGCTCGGGGCTGCAGGGGGCTGTGGGGCAGGAAGGCCAAGGAGGAGATGGGGCTGGGACTAGTGACCCGGATCAAGGACAAGAAGTCCTTTTTTAAATACACAGGGGGTAAAAAAGTGCTGGGTAACGTGGGGCCACTGCAGGACACGCTAGGAAATCTGGTGGTCTCACCTGACGACAAAGCTAACCTCTTTAACAATTTCTTTGCCTCCGTTTTCCTGAGCAGGGATCAGGGCATCCCCCCACCGGGATCTCCGATGGTCCCAGGGGTGGCGCAGCCAGGCCCAGGGTCAGTGAGGACCTAGTCAGGGAACGTCTGGAGGGACTGGACGTGTTCAAATCATCAAGTCCTGACAACCTCCACCCCAGGGTGCTGAGGGAATTAGCAGAGGTCACAGCGGGACCCCTGGCACAGCTTTACGAGCACTCGTGGTGCTCTGGCGAGGTGCCGCAGGACTGGAAAAGGGCCAGTGTGGTCCCCATTTTCAAAAAAGGGAGGAAGGAGGACCCAGGAAACTATAGGCCTGTTAGTCTTAGCTTGGTCCTGGGGAAGCTCTTTGAGAAAATTATCCAGGTGCATGTCCACGAGGGGCAGCAGGGGAGGTTATGCTCAGGGGCAACCAGCACGGGTTTGTTCGAGGCAGGTCCTGTCAGACCAACCTGGTGCCTTCTACGACCAGGTCACCAATCCTTGGATGCAGGTGTTGCGGTGGACGTAGTCTTTCTGGACTTCAGGAAGGCCTTGGACACCGTCTCCCACTCCATTCTCATTAAAAAACTAGGGGACCGTGGCATTGATGTCTACACAGTCAGATGGGTCGCTAACTGGCAGGAGGGCCGCACCCAGAGACTGGTGGTGGACGGATCTTATTCGACCGGGAGGGCTGTGGGCAGTGGGGTCCCCCAGGGTTCGGTCCTTGGGCCCACACTGTTCAACATCTTCATCAGTGATTTGGACGAGGGGGTGAAAAGCATGCTGTTCAAATTCAGAGACGACACTAAGATGTGGGGGATGTGGGCATGCTAGAAGGCAGGACTAGGCTGCAATCGGACCGGGACAGGCTACAGGGGCGGGCAGATGAGAACAGGATGGGTTTCAACACTGACAAGTGCAAGGTGCTGCACCTGGGGAGGAAGAACCAGCAGCAGACCTACAGGCTGGGGAACTCCCTTCTCGTCAGCGCAGAGGCAGAAAAGGATCTTGGAGTCATTAT
>NW_005842829.1:171821-174232 GCF_000455745.1 Alligator sinensis | reverse complement strand
CGCATGATCCGGGGGCAGCAGGGCAGGCCCTACGAGGAGAGGCGATGGGACCTGAACCTGTTCAGCCTTCACAAGAGAAGGCTGAGGGGGATCTGGTGGCTGTCTATAAACTGACCAAGGGGGACCAGCAAGCACTGGGGGAGTCCCTGTTCCCCCGAGCAATCCCGGGAGTAACAAGGAACAACGGCCACAAGTTGTTAGAGAGTAGGTTCAAGCTGGACATCAGGAGGCGCGACTTCACTGTCAGGGCGGCTAGGAGCTGGAACCAACTTCCAAGAGAAGTGGTGCTCGCTCCTACTCTGGGGGGCTTCAAGAGGAGGCTGGATAGACCCCTAGCCAGGGTCGTTTGACCCCAGCATCCTTTTCTATGACACCTGCAGCCCCCCTTGAACCCATCAGATGACACGTTCATGACCCTGGCCACCGACAGACATCCAGTTAATGGCGCAATGGGATCCAGTCCCCACTGCCAACGGTTGCCTCCAGCCAGCCCCTTGCAGTCTGTGAGATCCTTTTGTGGTCTTTTCCCTGTTTTATGGCACCATTCATGGCATGGGTGTGTGGCCAGGCAGCTGCTTAAGATGTGATTAAGTGGTTAACCATGTCCTAAGTGTAACATCTGCCAGGGACCCTAAAGTCCCAGCACTGCGGGGGCAGCACGGAGCTGCAGGCTCATGTCCAGCCCAAGGCACAGGCACCTCTGCACCCTGATCCTCCGGCCCAGCGCCTGTCCAGCCTCTTGGACTCTCCAGAGCTGCCCTGACGCTCCAGATGGGGCCTGGGCAGCGCGGAAACGAGACCCCCATCACCTCCCGTCAGACCCGATGCTGCTGTCGCCGGACCCCAGAGCGGCTCAGGCCTCGCATGCAGCTGCCTCCCTGCAGCCTCCTGTCCGGTCCCTTCCCTGTGGCTGCATCCGGCTGGGCGCCCTGGTCTGTCCGTGCGTCTGATCCTTCCCCTGCCCGCGTCAGCGCTGGGCACCAGCCCGGGGGCTCCAGCCCAGGTCCCGGTGTGTTGGGATCCTGCCAGCCCTGTGGTCCTGTCCTTCCAGCTCCATCGGCTGGGCCCAGCGCAGGCCCCGGTGGGCTCCACTCCTGCCATCCAGGCATGGACTAGTGACGACACGCTCTGCTTGCAGTGGCGGGGCCGGTTATCTGTCCGCCTTCATGGGACCTGTTCTGCACCCGAGTCCTCGCTTCCCTCTTGCGTCCCGCGGCTTCCAGTGCTTCCCCCGAGCTCAGCTGCTGCTTCTGCTCCGTCCTCCTCGGTGCCAGTCCTGGGGCCGGAGGCCTTCGTCCAGCCTCCGCTGTGCGCTGCCTCCCCGCCAGGCTGCCAGATGCTGCCACCAAGGCTCTTTTCTGTGCTGACCGCATGGACCCTGGCCCTGCAGAGCTGTGTCCTGCCCAGGGCAGAGACCCCATGGCCGCAACCTGGACGCCAGGTCCTTGCCACGATCCCAGAGCCAGGTGGGCATCCTCCAGGGAACCGCCTCCATCACTTCACCAGCCAGGTCCCCGCTGGCCCCAGCCCCTCTCTGGACGGGTCTTTGCTCTCTGCCAGCCAGTCGCAGCTCTGGCCCCTCTGAGCCAGTCAGTGTCAAAGGTGCTGTCCCACCCTGCCCTACCCTGCAGACTGGTGGGGGTGAAACAGGGCCTGGGGGAGCGCGGCCTGAAGGTGAAGCAGTGCCTGCACTGATAAATGTGCTCCAGCACACACGACTTGCATGGACGCTCGTGCTCCAGCATGCACACGACCCACACTGACACATCCTCTGATGTGCACGACCTGCCTACACTCGCCTGCATGCTCCATTGTGTGCACCCCGCACACGTTCACATGTGCACCAGCATGTCCCCACATACACTCCTATGTGTGCTCCACTGTGCCCACCCCCTGCAGTCACACACACTCCCGTGCACTCGCATGTGTAGTGCAACACGCCCACCCCCCTGCGCTGACACATACTCCCTCTGTACTCACACACAGGCCTTCAAGCATGTCTACGCACTGCTCCCATGCATGTCCCTGCGCACTCACACATGTACAGCAGTGTGCCCATACCCCCCACACATTCACACATGTAATCACCATGTACTCACATGTACTCCAGCATGCCCATGCAGCTTGCACTCGCACATGTACGCCCCTGTGCACTCACACATGTACTCCAGCGTGCCCACGCGCCGTCCCAGCTGCCGCAGCACCAGCGGGTTGTAGGTCTGGGCGCTGCCAAAGTCGACGATCTTGATGGTGTTGATGCAGGAGACGAGGATGTTGTCGGGCTTGATG
Organism: Alligator sinensis; assembly: GCF_000455745.1. NCBI lineage: Eukaryota > Metazoa > Chordata > Crocodylia > Alligatoridae > Alligator > Alligator sinensis. Next base: position 171,943 of record NW_005842829.1, on the reverse strand, counting down.
TCCAGGTGCACGATACGGCGCCCGTGCAGGTACTCGAGGCCCTGCAGGACCTGCAGCAGGTAGCTCGCCACGTCGTCCTCAGAGTATCGGGACCTGCCGCGGGCCGAGTGTCAGGCGGGCGG
>NW_005842829.1:167150-170978 GCF_000455745.1 Alligator sinensis | reverse complement strand
CCTCCGAGTATCGGAACCTGCCGCGGGCCGAGTGTCAGCAGGTCGGCCTCTGCCTCATTAGACCCAGGGCCCCTCATTAAACCAGGCCTCTCATTAGACAGCCACTCCCCTTGGGAAACGCCCGCTCCAGCTCTCCCCCATTTCCGGGCTATGGAGCATCCCAGCGCCAGGCCGCGCTGCACGGCTGGGGCAGGTAGGGACCACTCGGCTCCTCCCTCTGGGAGCCCCGCGGGTCCATGGTGCAGGCGCTGGGGCCCTTCCCCATGCAATGTTCACAGCCCCTCCGTCCATAGAGAGGAGTCTCCCCCGGGCCCAGCCCCCAGCCCCCTGCCCCACCTGTCGACGAGGCTGTAGAGCAGCTCCTTGCCGGCACAGCTCTCGCAGATGAGCACGAGGTAGCGGGGCGTGATGTAGGCCTCGTGCAGGGCCATGATGCGCTGGTGTCGCAGCGCCTTGAGCACCTCGTACTCCTGCAGCACGCTCTGCTTCCGCTCCGCCTCGTACGGCACGATCTTGGCCACAAACCGCTTCCCCGTCGCGTTCTCCTTGCACTCCCGGATCACCCCGAACCGGCCCCTGCCGGCCATGGCACCGCTCAGCACCGCTGCCCGGCACCCGCATCACCCCCTTCCCTGCCCCTTCCTCCTGCTTTGGGGGCCCGCTCCTGTGGTCTCGGCATGGCTGTGGGCAGAGCCCCAGGATCGGGGCCCCACAGGATGGGACGTTTCCAGCCACGGCCCAACCCCGCTCCCAGATCGCCGGGACAGGGCAGAGGGGACAGGACAAGACCAGGCTTCGGCTCTGGCACTGGGCTGCTGGCAACCAACATGGCGTGCCCAGGGCTGGGGCCGGACCCGCTCCCGCGGCCTCCTCACCTGGCCTTCTCATCCAGGAAGGTGTAGGGCTTCTGCGGCACCCCCTGGTGCAGCCCCGAGCTGTCCTTGGCCGCGGGGGCCTCTCGCCCCACAGGGCTGATGCGGCTGGGCGCAGGGGCCGCGGGCACGTCCTCGGTGGGCGGCGGTGCGGGCGGCAGGGAGACGAAGGAGGTGACCATGAACTTGGGGGCCGCTGACGGGGCCACCTTCCGCACTGGTGCCGCGTTGGCAGAGGGGGCCGCCGGCGCAATGGGGGAGAACTTGGAGGCTGGCTGGGCCGGTGGGGGGGGCGAGACCCTGGCCCCTAGGGCAGTTGCGGGGGCTGGGGAGACCCCGGCATCTGGGGTGGCTGCAGGGGCAGGCGAGACCCGGGCTGGTGTGGCCGCATGTGCCGGCAAGACCCGGGCATCTGGGACAGCTGTGGGCACTGGTGAGCCCCGGGCATGTGGGACAGCCATAGGCGCTGGTGAGACCTGGGCTGGCACAGCTGTGGGCACTGGTGAGCCCCGGGCATGTGGGACAGCCATAGGCGCTGGTGAGACCTGGACTGTCGCAGCCGTGGGCGCTGGTGAGACCTGGGCTGGCACAGCTGTGGGCACTGGTGAGACCCGGGCATGTGGGACAGCCATAGGCGCTGGTGAGACCTGGACTGTCGCAGCCGTGGGCGCTGGTGAGACCTGGGCTGGCACAGCTGTGGGCACTGGTGAGACCCGGGCATGTGGGACAGCCATAGGCGCTGGTGAGACCTGGACTGTCGCAGCCGTGGGCGCTGGTGAGACCTGGGCTGGCACAGCTGTGGGCACTGGTGAGACCCGGGCATGTGGGACAGCCATAGGCGCTGGTGAGACCTGGACTGTCGCAGCCGTGGGCGCTGGTGAGACCTGGGCTGGCACAGCTGTGGGCACTGGTGAGACCCGGGCATGTGGGACAGCCGTGGGCGCTGGTGAGACTGGTCCATCGGGGGCGGCTGCAGCCGGAACAGGGGGTGCAGTCCTGGCCGGCGTCAGCGCTGGCTCCGGCGGGGCCGACTCCGTGATGGCCGGAGCGGGACTGCCCGGGGGAGGCTCAGGCACCGCCTCGTCCTCAGCAGCGCCGGGCCCAACCGCCTGGTGCGCGTGGGGTGGGGTAGCCGGTGCAGCCCCAGCGCTCTGGTCCCGAGGCGTCTGGGTGGACCGGGAGGCAGCCTCTCTCTCAGGGGTGGCAGCCACCGGCTTCCTGGCACCGGGGGGCTCTGGAGGGAGGGAGGGAGCGGAGGGTCAGGGCGCCCGGCCAGCGCCTGGTTCTGCATCCCCGCGCCCAGAGCCCGGCTCACCTGTGCCCTCCACCACGACCTTCTCGGAGGGGCTGCTGTAGGGGCCCTGCCCGGCCTTGTTGATGCAGGCGACGCGGAAGCGCACGGTGGTGCCAGGCGGCAGCTCCGTCACGTTGAAGTAGCAGTCGGCGATGCCCGAGCTGATGATCTTCCACTCGTGCTCCCCTGGGGCGGGTGCAGGGGCAGAGTCAGGGCGGGGGCAGCCACCCCGGCACCCCCCAAAGCCCCCTGTCCTAGAGCCTGCAAAGCTGCAGGTGCAAGCCCAGGCCCAGGGCAGGTGGCATCCCGGGGAGCTCTCAATGCCCGCGCATGCCGGGGCCAGAGCCAGAGCCAGAGCCAGAGCAGGCAGGGAGCACGTACCGTTGGCCTTGCGCTCCAGCGTGTAGGTGCAGGGGGCCTGGCTGTCCGAGGGCTTCCACAGCACCAGCACCGTGTTCTTGTACTTCTGCGGGATCTCGGGGGTGCCTGGCTTCCCGGGGAGCCCTGCGGGGCAGGGACGGGGCAGGTGGGAAGGGGCCAGGCTGGCACCAGCACGGCTCCGACACCTGGAGACCCCCCAGGACCCTCGGTGCCCCCAGACACCCGCCCGTGCCCTTACGTGCCACTGCCAGGGTGCAGGAGCTGGCAGCAGAGCCCAGGGCGTTGGCGGCGACGCACTCGTACAGCCCCGCATCCCGCCGGCCGGCCTTGGCGATGGTCAGCAGCTGGCGCCCGTCCTTGCATGACACCACGGTCGCCCCGTCCGTCGGCTCCAGCGGCCGCTTGTCTGTGGGGAGGGATCGGCCAGAGAGGCAGGGCTCGTGGCACTGGTCTTGGGCTGCTCGCAGGCTCCCTGCCCCTCCCTGGACCCCCAGCTGCACCCCAAGTGCCTCCGTGGCCCATTCATGGTGGGCTGTGGCCCAGGTGCAGCATCCCCCCAGCAGCCCACACCTTTCATCCAGATGATGCGGGGAGTGGGGCTGGCGGCTGGTAGGCAGCAGAGAGTCACCGGGTCGCCCTCCAGCAGCACCTGGTCCTTCAGCTTGATGTGAAACACGGGGGGGAAGTCTGGGGAGCAGGGGGCAGGGGGTGAGTGGGGGTCCCCAGCCCCCCCATGGGCCAGCTTGCCTCTTCCCATCCAGCTGCAGGGACAAGGGCCCCCGTCCGCCCTGCCCCGTCCCTCATGCACCTGACTCGCTGGGCAGGTAGGGGCGGCCCGGCGCGGCACCGTCCTCGCGCAGGACGCTGGCCGGCAGGTTGGGCTGCGAGGCCACCTTGTCCTTCTTGGGCCGCGACAGGCCCCAGCGGTCCCAGCGCGAGCGCCCGGGGGCTGCAGACACGCACATGGCTCAGACCGTCCCCAGCAACACCGCGGACCCGGGGTGCCGCAGCTGGGGGGCTACGGACCCCTGGACGCAGGGACCATCTGGCTCCAACGCGGGCACTCACCTTTAGCAGAGATGTCGGAGCGGGCGCTGGCCTCGGAGCCGAGGGACTCGGACGAGGGGGGCGCAACAGCGGCCTGGACCACCAGCTGGTCCTGGGGGACGCCCACCTGGCGCAGGCTCTGCCCCTCCGAGTTGGCGCGGCGCAGCCGGGACAGCAAGGGCGTGCGCTTCTCGGGTGCCTCGGCCCCCTCCGCCTCCCGCCGGTCCTCGGCCT
>NW_005842829.1:164373-164973 GCF_000455745.1 Alligator sinensis | reverse complement strand
CGCCCCGCCCCGCCCCGCCCCGCCCCATAGGAGCTGGACCCCTGCCCAGAGGTGCACCCACCTTGAACCAGGGGTGCTCCAGCGTCTGCTCCGCGTCGGGTCTCCTGCAGAGGGGACAAGGCTGCGGTCAGGGCCCGGGGTTGCCTGAGCTGCCCGCGCACCAGGGGCTGGGGGTGGTACTCACAGGCGGTCGCTGACGAGCACCTTGATGACGAAGCCCTTGGCCTCGCGCGTCAGCCCACGAAAGCCACGCTCCTCGAAGGCCACGTTGTAGTTGCGGATGTTCATCAGCGTCGTGCGGTCGTTCTCGCCCACGAAGGGCGAGATCCCGGTCAGGCTGCGTGACACGGGGTGCCGTGAGGGCCACGCCGGGGGGCCTGCAACCTGGGCCAGCCAGGGAGGGCCTGGCACTCAGGGGGTTAAAGGGTGGTGTGGGGGTCCCTGGCACCCCTCCGGCTGCCCCAGGGTGGGGGGGGGCAGTTTCTGTGGGAACGGGGGCACTGGGGCTAACCAGGATTTTGGAGGGGTCTGAGGTTAATACAGGGAGCCTAGCCCATGACCCCCAACCCCAACCCCCACAATCCCCCTGCACCATGACCC
>NW_005842829.1:163766-164225 GCF_000455745.1 Alligator sinensis | reverse complement strand
TCCCAACCCGACCACCCACAACCCAGGATCCCCAAATCCCTCCAGCCCCCACAGTGCTGAGCCCCCAGCCCCGCAGCCTTACCACAGGTAGGTGATGACCCCGACGGGCCTGCGGAGAGAAGGACGGGGCTGGTCAGGCTGGAGACAGACGTCGCCTCGGTGCCGCCTTGGAAAGGTTCGTGGTGGCACGGAGCCAAGGCGGGGAGACGCCCGCGGGGCCGGCCCACGCCAAGGCCACGGGGAACCCAGCACGGGGCAGCGAGGGACAGGGGGACCCCTGGTCAAACGGGACCCATTGCCCGCGAGGGGCGAGGGCGGCCGGGGTTTCTCCCAGGAAAGCAGAGCAGTGGTGGCAGGACGTGTCCTAGGGTCCCGGAGCCGCGGGGGCGCATCCAGTCCAGCCTTGCCCGAGGCCGGATCCGCCCCGTCCCCGGAGGGGCGCGGCTGCCCCCCACCGCA
>NW_005842829.1:160218-163505 GCF_000455745.1 Alligator sinensis | reverse complement strand
GGGGACCTGGAGCCGCTTGGCGTGGGGGGAGCAGGGCCACGGGTGTAGGGGGTCTGGGCATCCGACCCCGAGCGAGAGCCGGGGTCAGGGCAGGGCTGAGCCCGACGGCCTCCAGGGCGCCGCGCTGTCACGGGATGAGGGTGCAGGGTCCAGGGGATCCGGGGGCCGTGCCCTCACCTTGATGTCGAGGTGCAGGATGCCGCACTGGTGCAGGTAGCGGAGCCCTTCCAGCACCTGCCGCATGTAGGCGACCTGGGGGCGGCGGGGGCAGCATCACGTGGTGTCGGGGGGCTGGTGCTGCCCCCCAGCACCCCGGTGCTGCCCGGCCCCCGCCCCCCCAGCCAGGCTCACCTCGGACTCGGACACGGCGATCTTCCTGGCCATCCTGTCTAGCAGCTCCTCCTCCGCGCAGCTGGCACCAGTCAAGGCGCACAGCCCCAGCGCAGCCCCCTGCAGCACCACCCCTCCCCAGAGCTGCAGCCCCTGCCACCCAATGCTGTGAGCTTCTCTGTGGCAGTGCCCACCCAGGGACCCCAGCCCCTCCACAGCACCCCACACTGCAAGCTTCCCCACAGCAGTGCCCTGCTCAGCTGCAGCTCCACACCCTCCCCGCCGCAGGGGCTGGTGCTGCTGGCTTCGGGGCATGTGTTCTCTGCACAGCCCGTCCTGGCTCCCGATGCTGCGAGCTTCCCCCAAGCAGTGCCCTCCCAGAGCTCTCCCGGGCGCCAGCACGGAGGATACAGCTCCATGACGATGATGAGGGCGTTCTTCTTCTCAAAGGCGTCGTGGAAGTAGACGATGCGCTCGTGGTCCAGGCGCGAGAGGATGTGCAGCTCCCGGCGCGCCGACACCTTGGCCTTGGCCCGCCCGGGGATGAACTTGGCGGCATACTCCAGCATGCTGCTCTTCTCCGTCACCCGCCGCAGGTAGGAGAAGGCCCCTCTGCAAGGCACCGGCCGTTGGCGGGGGCACACGTTGCCCCTCCCAGTGCCTGGGCAGGACCCCCAGCCCCGGGGGCACAGGGGTAGACTGGGGCATCCCCTCACCTCCCGATCTCCTCATGCACATCGTAGCAGTCGGTCAGCCGCCGCGCCTTGTCCTCGCTCGCTGCCGCCTCGGCCTTGGGCTGGGCTGCAAGGCAGAGACGTGGGGTCAGGCCTGATGCTACGGTGATGGGCCCTGGGACTGGGGCAGCCTGCAGGGGCAGGGACCAGCTCATGGGCCCCCAGCCTGCACGGTACCTGGGCGCACGACCAGCTCGGCCTTGCAGGAGACGAGGCCAGCGGGGTTGCGGGCCGTGCAGGTGTAGACGCCGGCGTCCTCAGGGGTGGCGCCCAGCAGCACCAGGGAGCACTCGCTGTCGTCGTACACGAAGCTCACGTGGGCGCTCTCCTCCAGCCGCACCTCGTCCTGGGCACAGCGGGCGGTGGGGGGTCGGCACGGAGGTGGGGAGATGGGAATCACCCCTCCTCACTGTGGCCAGGTCCCCGATGGCTGTATGCAGACCCTCCCCGGGGAGTGGGGGCACTGCACGACCCCGCAGCCCCCAGGGACTCCCGGCCAGAGCCCGGCAGGAGGCAGAGCAGGCTGGCATGGCCCGGGCTGCGGGGATGGAGGCGGTATCGCCGCAGGGCCCTACGACGAGCTCCGGGAGCTGGGGGTTCCCCAGGGGCAAGGACTGCCCCTGCACAGACTCCTGGGGCAGTCGGGAGGGCGCACGTGGCGTGGACAGCTCCAGGCACCGGGGCAGCGCAGTGGGATCTGCCCACCCTGCTTGGCACAGTCCAGGAGGTCCCCGATGCAGGGGATCTGGGCCAGGACCCCCAGCAGGCAGGACAGGGTATTTGGGTGCAAGAGGGGTAGATTTAGACTAGCAGGAGGCTGCGGGTCGGGCGTGAGGGGCAGCAGCGGGGCTGGTGGGGGGAGCAAGGGGGCTGCGGGTTGGGAGCGAGGGGCACCGGCAGGGCTGGGCTGGGCAGGGGGGCTGGTGCTGGGTGCAGGCAGGCCCCAGCGTGGCGCCCACCTTGAACCACATGATGTCGGGCAGCGGCTTCCCCTCCACCACCACGGCGAAGCGCGGCGTCTCGCCTGCGCCCACGTCGATGTCCTCCATGATGGACTCGAAGCGCGGAGCCTCTGCAAGACCCGGAGCCGTCGAGCACGCGGCCACCCCCCACTCCCGCTCACCCTCTGGCCCCGCCCCACCACGGGAGGGGCGTGGCCTGCTTGTCCAGGCCCCGCCCCCTCCGGCCCCCCTACCTGCCAGCTCGAGGGCGATGGAGCAGGTGTCGGCGCCGTGCGGGTTGCGCACCTCGCAGGCCAGCTCCCCGGCATCGGCCCGGCCCGTCCGGAAGATGCGCAGGCTGTGCTGGTCGTCGTCCGGCATGCTCAGCTCGTACGCCCTGTCCTGCTCGCCCAGCACCACCTCGCCCCTGCGCCCACACGGTGTCATGAGCCCGGCGCCGGAGCCGTCCGTGGCAGCTTAGCCCAGCCCTGCCCCCTTGTCCGCAGCCCCCCGGCCAGGGGACCCACCTCCTCCAGGTGACCGTGGCCTCCACGTGGTTGAGGGTGACGGTGATGGTGGCTGGCTGCCCCTCCACCAGGAACACCACGTCCGGCTTGTCCAGGATCACCGGCGCCTCCTCCAAGTAGGGGCCTGCGGCACAGCCCCCAGCCCCGCCGTCACCAGGGCAGCGCGGCTCCCACGATGGGCAGCAGGGCCGGTGACGGGGGCAAGACCCTAGCCACGCTGCCCTGGCTGTGCTGGACCCCTGCCACTGTGCCCCCTCAAGCCCATCCTCACCGCGGTCCAGCAGCTGCACAGGTCCGGCGGGCGGCGACGGCTTGCTGCTGGCCTTGGGGGTGGCGGTGATGACGCGGAAGAGGTAGAGAGCCCCCTTGGTGAGCGCGTGCACCGTGTAGGCCGTGTCCCGCACACCCGTGGCGAAGACTGTCCAGTGGCTGGTGCCCACCACCTGCTGCTGGATGGTGTAGGTCACGGTGGCCGGGTCTGCGGCATGGGGCGGCGGTCAGCACGGGGTTAACCGGCCCCCAGGGGCTGCCCGGGTATGTCTCCATCCCTCCCCCGACTCACCGATGGCCGAATCCAGCCAGCGGGGCTTGTTCCAGGTGAGCGTGATGGCCTTGCCGGTCACCGCAGCCACGGTGGGAGGGCCATCGGGAGGTGTTGGCACCACATCTGCAGGACACGGGTGGGCACGGGCATGGGTGCGGTACTTGGCAGGTGCAAGCCACTGGTCGGGGCCGGGGAGCCGGTGGCAGGGCCA
>NW_005842829.1:157620-159991 GCF_000455745.1 Alligator sinensis | reverse complement strand
GGTTCAAACCCCGGGAGGGGGCAGCTGTGGCACCGCTGTCCCCAGGAGCCAATGGGATGGAGGAAGCAGCAGGGCATGCTGGGATAGCAAGGCAGGGGTGCAACGAGTGGAGCATGACACGGGGGGGCATGCGGCTGTTGCAGGCGCTGCGAGCAGGGCAGCAGCCGCTGGCCCAGTCCCACCCGGGGAAGCCCATGGGCTCTGGGTGCACCGTGGCGGCAGAGCCGGTGCTCGGGCAGGAGTGGGCACTGCATGTCAGGCGCGTAGCTCAGGCGGGGCCGCGGGGGGAGCCCTACACTGCGTCATGCGGCGGTCGTCGGCGCTGCGGAGCCGGGCGCCGTTGTGGAACCAGGCGATGGTGGGGTAGGGCAGCCCGGCCACCTGGCACTCCAGCACCGCCTCCTTGCCCTCCACCACGTCCAGGTCCTGCAGCGGCCGCAGGAAGTCGGGCATGGTGAAGCGCTCGGCCTCTGTCTCCACCTGCTCTGGCTCCTCAGGGATGGACGGCATCTTCTCCAGCTTGGAGCTGCAAGAGCCACGTGCCCACTGCTCAGCCAGGGCATGCGGCACCCCCGCATGGCTCCTCCAGTGCTGCCACCCTGTGCCAGTGGTACCTGGGGGGTGGGGGGAGACACCCAGGCAAGAGCAGCTCTCCTGGGCCCTGCTCCCGCCCCTGGAGGTGCCCGGCTCCAGGCAGGGGTGGAGGCACTGGCACCGAGGCCCAGCCTCAGCCGACAGTCCGGGGAGCAGGGCCAGGGCACAGCTGAAGCCGTCACCCCGCGCCGGAGCCGGGCGAGAACCCAGGAGCGCTGCATCAGTCCCACGAACCCTCGGAGCACGGTGCCTGTCCCCTCCATCGACACCTCCGGGCACCAGGCCTGGAGCTGGGGCCTGCTGTGCCCCCCAAGCCCCTCCTGCCCGTGGCCCTGGCACTCACGCGTGGGCGGTGGCAGCGGGATGTGGCTCCTCCACGTAGAGCTGGGCGGCGCTCTCAGCCTGGCCGTGGGCATTGCGAGCGCTGGCGGCGTAGCGCCCCTCGTCCTCGGCACCCACGTGCGCAATGAGCAGCGAGTGCAGCCCCCGGTCCCGCAGCACCCGCACATTCTCGCTCTCCTGCACCGGCAGCCCTGGGGGCAGAGAGCGTCAGTGCCACGCCGGAGCCACCGCCCGAGCACGAGGTCCCGGCACGAGGGCGGCCGCTCACCGAAATGGGTCCAGGTGACAGCAGGTGGCGGGTTGCCACTGATCTTGCAGTCGAAGCGGGCCGCGCGCCCCTCCACCACGGCCAGGTCCTCCAGCGGGCGGGTGAAGAGCCGGGGGCCGCACCGTCAGCCGGGCGCTGCACGTCAGCTCCTCTGCAACCAGGGCCCCGTGGTGGGGGTGAGCACCGGGACCTGGCCACGCCTGGCCCCATGGCCGTGCAGGGTGCCCTGCCTGCGTGCATGTGTGTGCAAGGTGCCAGGTTCCCTTGCACACGTGCAGGCATACCTGCCTGTGCACGCACACTACCCCATCCCCAGAGGCATCTATCTGGGGGGTCACGGTCTCCCCAATGCCAGGACCACGCAGCCTGGCGCAGAGCAGGAAGGGCCCTTACCCCCCCTGCCACACACATCCCCCACCCTGTACCTTTGGCGGTGCTGAGCTTGCAGGTGTAGACGCCGCTGTCGTCCTCGTGCACAGAGCTGAGCAGCAGCTTGCATTTGCGCCCGTCAAAGTGCATCTTGCACTGGAGCAGGGCAGGCTGCAGCAGGCGCCCCCCCCCGGGCACTCGAACAGCGCCCCCTCCCCCGCCCCGGCCACCACGTCCTGCAGCGGTGCCACGACGGCCAGCGCCGACCCGGCGGGGTGCGCTGGGGGGAGAGAGACACGTCAGAGGAGCGTGGGGGCAGGGCGGGAGAGGGGCAGCAGAGCCGGGGGGGCAGGAACAGACCACGCAGCGCTTTAGCAAACAGACTTTATTAGAGCTACAAAAAGGGCCACGCGAGACACCTCCCCGCCGCCGGGCCCGGTGCAGTGCATGGTGGGATAGTGGGCAGCTGACACTTGTGCTGTTCAGGGGAGGGGCTCGAGGCCCCTGGGGGGGCTGGGAGCTGCCGCCGGGTCTCCTGCCCCCTGCCCCGTGACCATGGGTGGGCGCCCCCGGCCCCTTGGCAGTGCGGAGAGGAGCAGAGCAGGACACGCAGACATGGACGTGGACAGACCGAGACACACAGCACCACGCAGCCAGCACGGCCCGGCCCCCGCCCACCACCCTGCTGCCCGCAAGACCCCGGCCCCCGTCCGGAGCCGGCGCGTCGGTGCTTTAGCCGTGGAGCCCAGCGTCCGGGACGAGGCGAGGCAGGGCTGGGCCGGGCCGGGCCGGGCCGGG
>NW_005842829.1:155291-157549 GCF_000455745.1 Alligator sinensis | reverse complement strand
GGCTACCGAGCCCCGCGGCGGGCAGGCCCCTACCGCATGCCCCCTGTGTACAGACAAAAACCGCAGTCAGCAAGCGCAGGGTTAGTGCAACGCACGCCACAGCCACGCGGGCACACACACACCGACACGACGCGGACACACACAGCACAAGACACGCATGCACATGGCGGGGGGACGAGGATGGCACAGTGGGGTACGTGTCTCCTGGCACGCGTGCTCCTCCTTTCCCTGTACGGGTCAAGCGTGTGCAGGGGGGCATCTCATGGGGAATCGGGCCCTGCTATGTGCCAGGCCCTGCCGGGGGCCCACACCCCTCGCACCCCCAGGCTGGAGGGACCAGCGTGAACAGGGGTGTGAAATGGAGACGGGAGCTCGGCCACGGGTGGGAACCGACTCAGGTGCCAGTGCCAGCTCCGGACCAGGAGGTGCCACCCGTGGCCTGTGGCTGGCCAAGCTGGGGGGGTGGTGGACCCGGCTGAGGGAAGTGCCTGTGTTGGTGCCAGGGCCAGAGCTGGCCCCATGACCCGGCCTCCATGGTGCCGGGCAGGCTTCTGCCCAGGCCAGAGCCCCAGGGTGCCTCTAGCCCGGCCCACGTGCTCTAGCCACAGCAGCAGGAGGCGCTGTGGGCGCGTGGGAGGGGCTGGACCGGGGCAGCTGCTGCGGGAAAGGGGCACAGGGGAGAAGCCTCTTCCAGAGACCAACACCCAAAGGGTCCTGCAGCGAAGGGCACCACAGAGCTGGCAAGACGGGGTGGTGTGTGCGAGTGCTGCCACTCAGGCCCACGCCAGGGTGGGAGGGCAGGGGCTGTGGGTCGGGAGTGAGGGGCACCAGTCGGGTTGGTGGGGCAGAGGGCTGCGGATTGGAAGTGAGGGGCGCCAGCAGGGCTGGGGAGGGGGCAGGGGCTGTGGGTCGGGAGTGAGGGGCACCAGCAGGGCCAGGAGGTGCGGACAAGCGGGTGAGGACAGACCCCCCCTGCCCACCCAGCTGCGCCCTCAGTCTGGAGGAGCCGTGCCGGGGCCCCAGGTACCGTCACCACCGGGGTCTGGGTTGGGGCAGAAGGACCTGGCTGCATTACCTCTGACCTCCAGCTTGGCCTCGCACTGCCGCGTGCCGTACTCATTGATGGCCTTGCAGACATAGTAGCCAGAATCGGTGAGCTCAGCCGCCGCGATGCGCAGCGTGAAGGCACCGCCATCCTCCTCCTCCACCGCACGGTGCCGGCGCCCGTACTTCACCGGCTGCCGGTTCCTCAGCCTGGGCCGGGCACAGTGCAGTCAGGCCCCACGGCACTACAGCAGCCCCGTCCCCTTGGGGTCCTGCCACCCCCCGCCCACCCCGCGCTCACCAGTAGATGATGGGCTTGGGCTCCCCACGGACCCGCACGCTCATGTTGACGTCCTGCCCCTCCAGCACCGCCTGGTCCGACAGCGTCGCCTGCGGAGGGGACGGTCAGGGACCTGTGCCGGGGCTGCCCAGAGCCCTGGCACAGGCCTGGGCCCACAGAGCCGGCCCAGCACTCGCCCCTGCCGCGTGCTCACCTCGAAGGCTGGCGCCGCCTTGATGCCGGGGTCCGGGGCACGGGCCCGGGGGGCGGGAGGCTCAGGCAGATCCTCCGGGGGGCTCAGGTACTCCTCATCCGAGGCCACCGGGCTGGCCAGGGGCCGGGGAGGCGCGGGGGCACCGTGCCAGGGCATGGGCAGCGCTGCCATGGGACATGCGCCCAGCTCAGCTCCCGCTTCAGCTGCAGAGACCCCCACCCTGCCCGGCCCCGCAGCCCCTTGCCTGGGAGCAAGGACGAGGGGCTGAGCTGTGCCCGTGACCTGTGACCACGACCTTGACTCTGGACAGGAGCCGGGGGCAGGGAGGGCACAGTAGGGGCTCGGGGAGGCCAGGACCACGGCACTCACCAGGCGGCTCAGGCGACTGCATCCCAGCTGCGGTGCACCCCTGCAGCCCCCCTGGCCTGGCCCGGCCCCTCCCCACCCAGGCACTGGGTCCCACCACTGCCAGCCCTACGTGGGGAGGCTTGGGGGGTCCCAGAGCAGCCCCCCAGCTGCTGCCCAAAAGACAGCCAAGCTCAGGGGCACCCCAAGTGACTCCTGCACCCCCCTGGGACCTCCCCCACTTCCCAGGCCAGGCCCCAGCAGCAGGGCCCCCCCACACCAGTCCCTGCAGCTGGATCAGGGCCGCAGGGAAGGAAGCGGAGCCCGAGCCGGTGCACGTCAGCTCCGGGCTCAGGCAGCGCCTTGCAGGGTAAC
>NW_005842829.1:153635-155214 GCF_000455745.1 Alligator sinensis | reverse complement strand
CTGCAGCAGGATTCGCCCACCTCGTTGGCGGCCGCCACAGTGTAGAGCCCGGCGTCGGCCGCCCGGGCCCCGCGCACCAGCAGCGTGTGGCGCTCGCCCTCTGCCCGGATCAGCCGCGCCACTGAGCTGCGCAGGGGCACCCCGTCCTTACGCCACGACACTGGGGGCACAGCAGGGCAGGAAGATCATGCTGGAGCCCGCTGGACACAGGGGCAGGATCAGGACCCCGGGGCACCGCGAGGGCAGATGCCCAGACCTGGGGAGCCCTGAACCCCAGCTCTCAGGAAGGGCTGGCCTGGCCTGGGCTCCATGGGGCAGGTGCCACAGGGCAGCACGGGGAGGGTGGAGGGAGACGCAGCACTCCTGGGTTCTCTGGCCCTGCCTGGGACCGACATCTTGCACCCTCTGCAAGGCCCTGCTGCCTGGCAGGCGAGGGGTTAACCTCTGGGGGGGGCTTCCACGAGCGAGGGGTGACCCCGAAGCCGTAGGGCGAGAGGGGCCAGGGGCCCCGGCTCCAAATCCCTGAGGCCTGCCCCAGGGTCCTGGCAGGAGCCCCAGCAGAGGCCCCAGACAGCCCACGGCACGGCCCATGACGTGGCCCCTGCTCCACTGCCGCTGGCGTGGTCCGGGGCTGGGCCAGGCCGCCCCCGAGCTCACGCTGCGCAGGGGGTGACTCAGTGCTTCCCACCTAACGAGCACGTGGGAACCCGAGCTAACGAGCCCTCCCCGCTGGAGGGGACCCTCCCCAGCAAAGTGACACTGCTGTGGCCACCTGGGGAGTCGATGTCAGGGCCCGGCAGGCACCCAGGAACTCGCAAGCCACGCCGGCTTGGCCACGGCCCAGCTGCCCCTGGGGCCCTCACCTTCGGGGCAGGGGTTGGCAGTGACGATGCACTTGAGCAGCACCTCGCCCCCCACAGTCACGGCCGTGTCCTGGATGGGGATCTCGAAGACGGGCGCCTCCAGCGGGTCCTCGTCCGCCGAGACGTAGGAGGCGTCCGAGGACTCTGCCGGGAGAGTGCGGGCGCTGGCTGAGCGGGGCCGGGGCGGGAGCCCCCTTGCATCTCCAGCAGAGCAGGGGGTGCCCCAGTGCCCAGCCCCAGGGGTCTGCTTGGGGACCCCTGCCCAGTACCCGGCAGCAGAGGAGCGACAGCCCTACCATGCTCCGGGGAGGTGGGCCGGACCCGGCGCCCCTTGCCCTTGCTCCGGGCACTTCTTCCTTCGGAGGCCGGCACGCCACCATCCTTCCTCTCGCCCACCCTCAGTGGCCTCCTCTCGGGCTCCCGGCCCGCCGCGCCAGGCGCCCCTCGTGCTCCGGGCCAGGCCGTGCCCAGGGCAGGAACCGCGCCTCGGGGGCTGCGTCTCGCTTGCGGTGTGGCTGGCCGGGTGGGCGGACAGTGGCTGGGGCCTCGCTTGCCACCCCGGGGGCCCGGGCGTCGTGGCCGGCTCTCACCACGCCCGGGCACGTGGCGGCCTCCGGGGGCCCAGTGCCCGCGAGGTCCCTGCGGCCCAGCGGGGTGGCCTGCGCCAGCGGGCACTGCTCCAGCCTCCTCCGCAGCTCGCCGGTGCCCTCCTGCTG
>NW_005842829.1:149749-151271 GCF_000455745.1 Alligator sinensis | reverse complement strand
GGGGACGTGGGTGTCGTGCTCACCGAGGCGTCCACCAGCGTGTCCGACTCCCCTGCGCCGGGACGGAGACGGTAGAGCAGGCACCAGGCGGGGAAGGCGCCGACTCCCCCAGCCAGCCCAATGCTGCCCACCCCTGCCCCCCGCGCCCACTCACCCGTGGGGGTGCTGAACGCGGCGTCATCCGTGGGCGGGGGCGGGCGCAGCAGGGAGCAGAGGCAGGAGCTGGCAGGGAGTCGGGGAGCAGGGCCGGGCGGCGCGGGCGGGGGCAAGTCCTACCGTAGCTTTGCTTCCTGCAGGAGCGGAAAACTTCGCTTCCGTAGGGGCAGCAAGAGAGAGAGAGAGACATCAACAGCCGGTTATCGGCCCAGCCTGCGAGGCGTGGGGCTCGGGCGCGGGCCCCAGGGCATGGGCACCGGCGGAGCTGGGGGGCGGGGGGCATGCACGGCTCCGGCTGCGGAGGGCGACTCTGGGCTGAGCTGAGCGGTACCGACCGCCCGGCACGGTCCAGCCCAGCGCAGCCTGGGAACGGGCAGGCAGGTCCCAGGGAGACGCCCAGGAGGAGCAGCGGGGTCAGCGCTGCTGGCGGGGCAGGGGCACAGACCACCCCCAGGGCAGCCCCCAGCCCTGCCCTGGCCGCAGCCCGGCATGACACCCAGGCTGCAATCCCTGACCCCTGGGGGAGCCAGGTCTGAGTTGTGCCCTGGGGGGCAGTAAGTCCTGCCCCCCAAGAGCTCCCCACAGCCCAGCCCGACCCCCCAGACACGCCTGGTCTGAGCCTGTCCTGACACCCCCAGCCCCACGTGCAGCGACGAGGCCCAGAGACACTGAGAGCCCCCGGGAGAGCCCAGGCCCAAGCCATGCCCCCACTGCAGAGTGAGGGGCAACCCCTTCCCTGGCCGGGCAGGCTAAGCAGGGGGCAAACTCCTGCCTGCCCCCCCAGGGCAGCGTGAGCGGGGCCAAGAGCCTCCAGCCAGGACCCTGCGGCGCTGAGTCCCAGCAGGAGCAATAGCACAGCTGGGCACAGCCCCAGTCTGCGGCCACTCTGCTCTGCCCACGTGGCATCCCCGTGAGTGTGCTCACACTCACGGCAACCCGCCATGGACACACATGGAGTCCACCTGGCCATGCTCACTCCTATCCAGCCACACGGGTGTACACATGAACATGTGGGCACTGTGCTGCCATGCACATACACGTGGCCTCCCCCGGCACCCTCAGCCCTGGTGCCCCCAACCGGATGACAGCGAGACCCCCGTCACATCACTTGCATGCTCTGGCAGCGCCCAGGGCCCCGCTGTCCCCAGCCATTGGGGCCGGGGCCCGCCGTGACAGCAGGAGGACACAGCGCTGCCCCAGAGCCAGCACTGAGCCCGCACTGACCCAGAGATGCCCGTCCGAGACCTGGGCCCAGGGCAGAGCGGACACCTGCGTGCTCCAGGCAGCTGCAGCCGGCTGCGCTTGGCCCCCATGACACGGCCCCCGAGCCCCACAGGACATGACCCCAGTTCAGTCACCAAGGAAG
>NW_005842829.1:145972-148604 GCF_000455745.1 Alligator sinensis | reverse complement strand
TGCATTGCTGGGGTCCCCCATCATGGCACTGCTCCAGCCCACCCCAGCAGAGCCCAGCCAGCACTGGCATGGCCCACCTGCACCCCCAGGAACCCCAAGGCTGGGGCAGCTCTGGGCTCTTCTGCAGGGGCCGAGGGAGCCCCACGTCGCTCAGCCGCACCCCCTGGGGAAGGCAGGCCTGGAAGGTGGAGACTTTGTGCCCAGGCTCCTTGGCCTGTGCATCAGCCCCCCGTGCGCCCTCCCAAATGCCCGCCAGCTGCTGACCCCGGGGGTGATAGGGGAGGCTGGACCGTGAGCCCGGGGCACCGGCCGCGCTCGGGTGGGGGCTGCATGCGGGTAACTCAACGCACCATGCGTGAAGCGCCCAAAGCGCCGCGAGTGCCCAGTTTTCTGCAAAGGAAGAGAGAGGAGAGCATGATCCGGGGCTGGGCAGCACAGACAGCAAGAGTGGGGGGCCCGGGGACCCCAGCCCCAACCGGAGCCTGGCCCAGCGCAGAGACGGCGCAGGCATGGGGAGCACCCGTGGGGCACAGCAAGCCGGCAGCGGGGGCAGGGGGTGTGCCGGGGTTTGTAGGGCATGGGCAGCCAGTGAGAGGACAACCAGGATGGCCCGAGTCAGGCGGGCCCTTTGCGGGCGTTCTCCAGGATCCCCTCGGTGCGGACTGGAGCGTGTGGACACACGGCAGCAGGACTCAGCCAGGCCACGGGGCCCCAGGCCACGCAGCTGCCCGGCCCAGGCAGGGGAACCCCCAAGACTGCACTCGGCTGCTGCATGCCTGCCACTGGGCACACGTAGGCACCTCTGATACACACGCGTGCACCCCTGTACACATGTGGACACCCCTGCCACATACACACACACATGCATCCCTGCACACGCAATGACATCATAGACATGCGCACACATGCGTGCAACCCTGAACACATGTGGACGTCCGGGACCCAAATGCACACACATGTGCCCCTGCACTCACATGGGCACCTGGGATGCACACGCACACACATGCACGGAAACCTGCAGCACATGCAGCCACCGCCCTGCGCACCCCCGAGACACGCAGGCCTGGGTCACACTCCCAAGACCCTGTGTGCACAGACTCCCCCAGTGGGCCTGTTCCCAGCCCCCGGCTCAGCGCTCCAGGGACCCTCCCTCTCCCACTGCCCATGGGCAGACACGTGGCCAGGAGACACCCAGCCCTGCCCCACGTGGCCACAGGACCCCCCGGCCCTGCCCCGCACAGCGACCTGGCAGGGTTTGCCAAACAGAGCAGCCAAGGGAGTGAGGGGAGAAGCTCCAGGCCTGGGGAAGGGGCAGCGGGGACCCTGCTCAGGCCTCCCTGTGCCCCCGAGCCCCAGCAAGTCTCATGCCCAGCAGCCATGGCCTGGCGCAGCCTGGCTCCTGGTGTCCAGGGCCAGACATGGGTGGTGCCTACGGCTGCTGCAGCTCCACTGGCCCTCCGCAGCCCCTGTGCCACGGGGGCCAGGCGGACACATGGCCCCATGCGGGGGCTGCTCTGGGCAGGAAGGGCCTGGGCTCAGTCTGGGCCAAAGCTCACCCCTGGCACCCGGGACCTTTGACACAGATGCCTGGGAGAAGATGCAAGGGGAAAAGTGTCACATGCATGCACACATGAACACACACACATGGGCATGCACACGTGCACACACACACACACACACAATCATAAGCTCATGTGCACGCAAACACAAGCACACACACACCAACCCACACAAGCCTGCAGGCCTACGCCCAAGCACATATGCCACAATCCCGCACACACATACCACCCCCCCCCACGCACAAGCACACGTGCAACACATGCGTGCCCACGCACTGGCGTGCAGCACGGAGGCACGAGGGCTGCGCTGCCCGAGCCCAATCTGTATTCAGGCAGAGCTGGCTCCCTCCCTGCCTCTGGCGCTGGGCTGGGCTGGTGCCCAGGGCCAGGAGAAGATATATGAGCAGATTAGCTCGCCTGTCGATGGATCATTCCCCCATTAACGAATGAAAACGCAATCGAGGGCCATTAACGGGTGTGCTCTGGCTTCCCCATGCGAGGCATTGCCAGGTCCCAGCCAGCCTGGGAACAGCGCCTGGCAGGCCCAAACCCGGGGCTACCGGGGCACCGGAGCTGCCAGAGACGCTCGGGATGCGGCTCCGACAACGCGGGGAGCAGGGGCCGCAGCCCAGGGGCCGCGGTGGGGAAAGGATCCTGCAGCAGGAAGCAGAGGCCCAGGGGGGCCACGATGCACCTGCTGCGGGTGCGAGGGGCACGGGGCCGGGGTCTGCAGAGGGCTGGAGCAGGGGCAGGGGCAGGTGCAGGGGCCGGGGGAGAAGGCCCCCCCGGCCGCGCTCCCGGAGTGCTCCAGGCCCTGCTGGGGCCAGGCTCCAGGGTCACAGCCTCTCGCCCCAGTGAGGGACCTGGACCCTACTCTCGGCCCCACGGGGCCAGGGTCCGGCAGGGCTGGCACAGCCCTCCGCTAGCTTGCCTCAGTTTCCCCTCTCCCACGCTCCTGCCCCGGGGGCGTGCGGGGTCCAGCTCAGAGCCGCCTGGTGCGGGGACCCCGGTGAGGACAAGCGCCCGCAGGGAGGTCACCCCTGGGTCCTGCCGGGGGGCATCAAAGACCCCTG
>NW_005842829.1:142653-145636 GCF_000455745.1 Alligator sinensis | reverse complement strand
AGCGCCCCGTGGCCCCCGGGCCGGGGCAGAGCAGCACGTGCGAGGCGAGCGGCTCAGGCTCTCGGCAGACTCTGGCAGCGCCCCGTGGGCCCCTCGGCAGCCGGTATCACGAGCCCTGGGGCCCAGCCGGTCCAGCCTGGGGGGCTCAAGTATCTCCAGACACAACACACCGCGGCCCCCCGCACGCCCCCGGCTCTGGGCGCCTGCCCAGGCCCCGGGCGCGCTGGGAGCTGCTGTCTGCCCGGGTCAGCTTCCTGCGGGGCCTGTGCAGCAGGTGCGAGCACTGAGCCGGGCCGTGGGGACACGGACACACGGCAGCACCGGGGCTGGGGAGGGGCCGCAGCACTTCGCTCCATCCACAGGGAAACCTGCCACGGTTCTCCTGGTGCCAGGCCGCAGGGCCCACAGACAGGCGACTGGGCACCAGTGCAGGGGGGGCGGGGGGGCATCCAGCCACTCACGCCACCCACATGACCAATTTGACATGCTCCAGGGCTCAGGGCTGCCCCCCGGGCTCGTCCTGCAGCAGCAGCAGAGCGGGCATGTGCCTGCGACCCACCACAGGGACCTGAGCCAGGCACGCTGTCCCCAGCCCCGTGCCTGGAGCCTGGAACGCGGCACCAGCTGGGACAGAGGCAGCTCCCAGGGGTGTGGGGGGCGAGCCCAGTTCTGGCTCATGCATGGGGCGCATGTCCTGCCACAACCATGGCTGGATCCGGTGGGCAGGGAGCCGAGTGGGGCGGGAGTTGGTGCTGGAGCTTTTTCGTGCCAGCGGAGCTGGGGGGGCAGCGCATGGCTGTTGAGTCACCCTTGCAATCCTGTCCTGGCCCAGCTCCTGCAAAGCGGCCCTTGACCTCCGACTCCCAGGGCCACACGTGGAGCCCAGTAGCAGAGATATGTGCATGCCCAGGCTGGGTCCGCTGCAGCCGTGCACCAGGTACACATGCCACTGGCACTGCAGAGTACATGCATGCTGTGTGGGGGACACCAAAATGCTGGGAGGGGGGTTGCAAGAGGCACAGCGGCCCCACCAAAGGCCGGGGGGGTGGGGGGGGACTATTTACTGCGTGATGTGTAACACAACCCTGGCCGGCTGGGAGAATCCAAGGGGCTGCACATTCCTCAGCAAAAATACCCCGGCCGCGGGCAGGGGTGATGGACTGGACAGCTGCACTGAGCACGGGGCTGGGGCCGGGGCTGCCAGCAGCAGCCAGGCTGCGCCATGCGCCCGGGCGGCTCGGGGGGCGGGGGGTAATGGCAGCTGGTGTGATCCACCGGGCCAGGGAGAGGCATGGGCGGGGGGTCGCAGCCACTGTGGGGGGCAAGCACCAGGCTGCCCAGGTGCAGGCTCAGCTCTCCCAATACAGGGGGGAAGAGACAGCAGGGCCAGGGGGGAGTACTCCATGGTTTTGCCCTCCCCCCAAATCAGGCAGTTCCCTGCCCAAGGGCAGCATCCGGCAAGCCTGGCTTGCTCAGTGCAAGGAGGCCCAACAGCCAGCACTGGGAGGGGACGCGAGGCTGAGCCTTGGCAGCCCCCGGCCCCAAGCTTCCTGCGACACCTCATGGATGCTGGCCCCCGCCTGCAGCCACCCGAGCCTGGCACCTCTGCCTGCTGCGGGCAGCTGCCGACCGGCTGCGCCCCTCTGGGTGGGCGTGGGCAAGCTGGAGCCACCCCGAGAAGGCTCATGGGGCTGCGGGTGCAAGGGGAGCAGATGTGGCTGGTGGCGGGCCCCGGGGCCTGAGGGCAAGCTCTGGGCTTGAGCCCCTTGGGAGACGGGAGAGAGCCCATGCTTGCACCAGCCTGCTCACATGTGCACATGCATTCACACATATGCCCACGCACACATGTGCACTTACAGATGCACACCAACCTACATGCATGCACACAAGGGCACATGTGCATCCCCAGGCTCGTAGTCATGTCTGTGCACATGTATGCATGCATACTTGTGTGTATCTACCCACGAACCCATGCATGTATGAAGACATCAAGCCACAGATCTGGCACAGGGCAGAGAGAAGGGAGGCAAAGCTGGGCTGGGGGGTAGGGGAAGGAGGCAGGGCCCTTTGGCAGTGGGGCGCATGGGTCTGGGGCCGGGACCCGACGCAGCTCCTGATGGCACCGGGCACTGAAGTGGCTCCTCTGGCAGACCTGTTCCCAGCTCAGGTGCCGCAGGGTGGCAATGGGACAGTGCCGTCAGCCCCAGCTCCCGGGGGGGCTGCAGCTGGACTTGGGTCGGGCCTGGTGCCCCAAGCAGACAGCTCAGCCTGGGCCCTGCGGGGCATTGTGCCCTTCCCTCTCCCCACAGTGCAGTGCAGAGCCACCTCCACTGCACTGCCCCACTCGCCCGCCCTCACTGTGCAGGGCCCCCCAGCCCATCACAGTGCAGTGGAGGTGGCTCCACTGCCCAGGGGCTTGTTGCTCCAGAGCTGTGCAATACATGCACACCCCCACCCGCTGGTGCAGTGCCAGGCCCCCCTGCTGGCCCACAAGGTCATGACCCGTAGTGCCACCCTGCGCAGTGTGCGCAGTGTAGGACCCCTCCTCCCCCACAGTGCAGTGCCGCTCCCCCAGCCAGGACAGTGCTGCTCTGGGGCTGCTGCAAGGCCCCACAGGGACGGGCTGGGGGCAACATTGGGAACACTGGAGCTGCAGTGGAAGCAATGACCTATAGGCCCCACCCACTGCAGTGTCCCAGGCCCCACCCACTCTGTAACGGACCAATCAAAACCCCCACTGCCATCATCCAGGCTCTGCCCACATAGCAACCGACCAATCGGAGCCACCACTGCCATCTTCCAGGACTTGCCTACACAACAACCAACCAATCAGAACCCCCACTGCAGGGCCCCAGGCCCTGCCCACACCATAAGCAACCAATCAAAACTCCTGCTGCCATCTTCCAGGCCCTGCCCACACTGGAATGGGCCAATGGGCACCTCCACTGCAGTGCTCCCGCCTCCAAACACATCACTGCGCAGT
>NW_005842829.1:138710-140591 GCF_000455745.1 Alligator sinensis | reverse complement strand
CCCTCGGCCAATCAGACTCCGGGGCCGGGAGTGACGCTCGCCCCCGGCATTGGAAGCCACGCCCCACTTGCCAGGCCCCGCCCCCTGGGGCACCTCTCACCTGTGGGCCGGCCCCAGCCAATCAGGGCTGTCGGGGGCGGGGCCTAAGCATCTGCCGGCCCTTCGTCCCATGATGTCACGTGATTAACATAACAGTGTCCGGTGACTTCAGCTCCTGATTTGCATAACCTCGCCCCTTCCCTTGACGTCATTGCACTAACCCAGCAGTGGCCACGCCCATTCGTTCCCCTCCGCCCGGCAGGGCCTACGGTCATGACGTCACTTGTCTATCATGGCAGTAGTTTATTACCGCACTGCTCCTCATTAGCATGGCGTCATCTCATTAACACCGCAGTACCCGTGCCCGGACCAGCCCCTCATTAGCATGACTCATTAACACAGCAGTGGTCTGAGACCTCACTACCTCCTTATTAGCACGGTGATGTCATTCGTTCATTAACTTACCAGTGGCCACGCCCACTCTACCCCCTCATTGGCCTGGGAGGACCACTGCCATGAGGTCACCTCATTAGCACAGCAGGGCCTGTGACCTCACCACCCCGTTAGCCCTTGTCCTCCCCAGATGGCCCATGACCTCATCACCCCATCATCCCATGACCTCATCCATTGCCCTGTGACCTCACCACCCCCTCATCCTGTGACCTGCCCCATTGCCCCGGCGCGGCGCAGGAGGCGAGAGCCCGGCTGTGGTGGGTGACGTCGTTTATTGTCCCCGGCAGGCGCGGGGCCAGGACCCGGCCACTCCAGGGCACAAGCGCGTGAGTCTCGTGTGCGCACGGACAGGCGAGATGGCCACGGCCACCCGCCCTCATTTGCATGGCTCCGCCTGCCCGCTGCACCAGCTCATTAGCATAGCCCCACCTGCTGCCCTATTCCTCACCTCCTGCCCCGCCCCTTTGCCCCCCCCGCACTTCCTGCCCCCCAGTGCCCCCTGGCCTGTCCCCCCCCCCTTGTGTCACACTGAAGCTGCTGCTAGTGAGTGACCGGATGTGCAAGCGTGGGGCAGGCGTGTGCAGCGCGTGCGTGCAGCACTGGGCACCGCGACGAGCCCTGCAGCCAGGCAGCATGGCGGGGCCTGGGTCCTTGGGGGGGCACCAGGTGTTAGGGGGCCGGATCCAGGCTCCCCTACCCCGGTGGCTCGGCTCGGCCCGGGCCAGGGCACCATGGGCCTGGCCTGGCTTCCTGCCCCAGGGCCGTGGCAGCCAGGGGGGACTCAACCCCGGGGGGTCCAGGCCGGGCGTCCCGGCCCTCAGCCTCTCTCCGTGTCCTGTCTGCACCGCCCGCGCTCGCTTCTCCCGTCCCGTGCTTCACCTACACGTGTCCTCTCGGCCGCCCCGCGGCCCCCCCGGGCCCCAATCCTGCTGCCCCCTGGAGCCAGCGCCTCGGGCGGGGGCAGAGCCGGGAGGTCAAGGCTTTGGTCCAGGCACCCCCACGTGCCGCCCTCTGCAGCCCCCAACGCAGCCCCGGGGCCAAGGGGGCCCTTCTCCAAGTGCCCCCCGGGGTCAGGTGTGGGGGGCTCAGACCCTGCTTCCAGGGGCCTCCCGGCCGGGCCCCAATCCTGCTGCCCCCTGGAGCCAGCGCCTCGGGCGGGGGCAGAGCCGGGAGGTCAAGGCTTTGGTCCAGGCACCCCCACGTGCCGCCCTCTGCAGCCCCCAACGCAGCCCCGGGGCCAAGGGGGCCCTTCTCCAAGTGCCCCCCGGGGTCAGGTGTGGGGGGCTCAGACCCTGCTTCCAGGGGCCTCCCGGCCCCAATCCTGGCATGGGGATCCTGGCTGCAGACGCCATGCATGCTTGGGGAGCAGGAGAGAGGCAGGGGGGGCAG
>NW_005842829.1:137428-137630 GCF_000455745.1 Alligator sinensis | reverse complement strand
GGGGGCCGTGCTGGCTAGGGGGGCCCCTTGGCCACTAGGAGCTGCTCCCCCCCACCCTGTCCCCCCACCCCAGCCGCACAGGGACACGGTGACCACCCAGGGGCCACGTCTGCTCCCGACGGTGCTCCCCTGGGCACGGAGCCAGCCAGACAGGGGGTGACGTGTGCCCCCAGCCTCGTCTGCTCCCCCCACATCGCGGCTG
>NW_005842829.1:135419-136948 GCF_000455745.1 Alligator sinensis | reverse complement strand
CCCCCACCTCCCCCTCCCGCACCTGCCGCAGCAGCGAGTCGTTCTGCCGGCATGCAGGCGCGTCAGCCCACGGCAGCTGGGGGTGTGGGGCAATGGGGGGCAGGGGCCCGGGGGAACGGGGGTGTAGGGATGGACAACCTGTAGCGGGCATCACGTCCCCGGCCACCCAGAGCGTGGCTGGCCCCCGGCGCCAGGACTTGGTGCCCCCCACATGGTTGGGAAGACTCCCAGGGCACAGGGTGCAGCAAGGGGCAGGGAGCACCCAGGCCCCAGACCCCCGCCCCATGTGCTGGGCCGGCGCTCACCGTGCCCTTGAGCGAGTCGATCTCGCAGGTGTAGGACTGGATCTGGTGCCTGAACTCCATCATCTCCTGCTTAGCCTGGCGCAGCGCATCGTTGTTCTTGTTGGCCGCCTGCGTCAGGTCGGACACCTGGGGGGAGGCACCGGCACGCACAGGGTTAATGGGGCCGGTGCTGCCCACCCCATGGCCCAGGGCAGGCGGCATGGTGCCCACTGCGTGCCCGGGCCGGGGAAACGCCCCCCATAGCCAACACAGCCCACCTTGGACTTGTACCACTCCTCGGCCTCGGAGATGTTCTTGGCGGCGATGGTCTCGTACTGGGCACGGATGTCGCGCAGCGCGGCCGTCAGGTCCGGCTTGGACACGTCCATCTCCACCTGGATCTGCTGCTCCTGCATCTGCGCCTGCAGCTCCCGGATTTCCTGCACCCAGGCCGGGGTCAGGGGTGGTGCGGGGATGCAGGGCCCAGCCCAGCCCCTCAGGGGCCGGGGCCGGGGCCGGGGCCGGGGAGAGGAGCCGGGGCCCCCTGACTTACCTCCTCATGCACCTTCTTGAGGAAGGCGATCTCCTCCTGCAGCGACTCGATGCGTCTCTCCAAGTCAATGCGCGCCAGCGTGGCTGCGTCCACGTCCTGCCGTGACAGAGCCGGGCAGGGGTCAGTGGGCCCAGGGGGCGTGGCTAGGCTGGGGTGGGGCTAACCCCAGGGGTGTGGCCATGTGGGTGTGGTCAGTGCAGGGGCGTGGTCAAGCCAGGGGGTGTGGCCAGGCCAGGTGTGCCCGGTGCAGGGGGTGTGACCAGGCTGGGCAGGTGCTGCATGCCCCCCGGGCAGCCACACCGTGGGGGGTGGGGCACACCACTCACTCTGATTGGCTGAGAAGATGTTCCCTCCAGGAGCTGTGGCCAATCAGGGGGGTGGCTTGGGCATGTGCTGTGGGTTGGGTGCCCGGTTGGGGGTCTCCCATGGGTGACGGTGCCCGGCAGGACCCTGGGCTCTGGGGAAGGGCACGAGGGGGCCCTGGGGAGGGCTCCGGGGAAGATTGGGAGGGGGGTGTGGGGAGGGGTCCCCTGCCCCAGGCTCTGGGGAAGGGCAGGAGGGGGCTCCAGCTGGAGCGCTGGGGAGGGGTCCCGGCTGGGGGACGCGGGCCGGCCCGGGGGTGGACGCAGGGACTCACAGCGCGGAAAGCAGCCAAGTTGTTCTCCGCCTCCTCCTTCAGCTGGATCTCCTCC
>NW_005842829.1:133774-135180 GCF_000455745.1 Alligator sinensis | reverse complement strand
TGGGTACCTGCTCACAGGCCGCGGCCCGGCCCCTGGTGGCACGTGCCCGCCCCGGTCACACGGTGGGACATGGGCCGTGACGGTGGAAGTGGAGACGGGCCCCTCCCACCCTAGGCTCGAGGAAGGAGGAGTCCACCCACTGCTGCCAGCTTCCCTCATCCCTCGCGACCCATCTTGGCCGCACCGGCCCGGCCCGCAGGGCCCATCCCATCCCATCCCATCCCACCGTGGGTGCCCTGCCCAGCACCCCGCAGCAGCCGACGGCTCAGGGCAGGAGACGAGATTGCCTCGAACCCAGAGCCCGGGTCTCAGGTCCCACGGGGCTGGCCCGGCTCCACCGGGCAGCAGCTGCCAGGCCAGGGGCTGTGGCCTGGCGCTGGCTCCTGGGGGCACCAGGATCCCCCCGGCCCCTGCTGACTGGGCCCATTTCCCAGGCTGCCCAGTGAGGCCAGGTGCTGGGCAGGTGCAGCCCCGGTGACATCGTCCTTCCCAGAATAAAGGTTGGTGACAGGGTTATAAATACCCCAGGGCACGCGGGGGTGGGGGAGGCAGCCACGTTGCCCCCCACGGCCCCAGCCGGCCCCTCCTCCCCGGCGGCACCAGGGCCTGGACTGCCCCAAGGGGTCGTGGCTCCACCAGCCCCGGGGCACCGCTCCCCCACCACGTGGCGCCCGAGGGCCGGGGCCGCCCTCACCTCTGCTTGAGCTTCTGCAGGTCATCAAGGAGGTTGTCACGCTCGACATCGACGCGGGCGCGCTGCCCGGTGAGCACGTCGATCTGGCGGCGCAGGTCGCGCAGCTCCTCCTCGTAGAGCAGCGCCACGCGCGTGGGCTCCTTGCCCCGCAGCCGCTCCACCTCGGCCACCATGAGCGCGTTCTGCTGCTCCAGGAACCGCACCTTCTCGATGTAGCTGGCGAAGCGGTCGTTCAGCTCCTGAAGCTCGACCTTCTCGTTGGTGCGGGTGGTCAGGAACTCCTGGTTCATGGCGTCCGCCAGGCTGAAGTCCAGCAGCTCGCCCGAGCCGGCGTAGGCCGAGGACCGCAGCCCCGGCATCGTGCGGGACGTCCGCAGCACCGTCATGCCGGGCGCGCCTGAGCTGCGTGACACCTGGTAGACGCGGGACGACAAGGAGCTGCTGGAGCCGGCGCTGCCGAAGGAGGCGCGCGGGAAGGACGGGGAGCTCCCGCCGAAGGCGCGGCGGTACGAGGAGACCCGCTGGCTGGACGAGAAGTGGCTCATGGTGGCGGTGGAGGCGGTGGGCGCGAGGCGGCGGCTGGGGCTGGGGCTGGGGCTGGAGCCGGGCAGGAGTCCGGGACGGGACCAGGCGCTGCTATTTGTATCTCGCCTGACATCACCGCCCCTCCTCGAACAGCTGCGGCCGGGGGCCCGGGGGCGGCCCCGCCCCC
>NW_005842829.1:132563-133325 GCF_000455745.1 Alligator sinensis | reverse complement strand
CCAGCAGAGCCCCCCTATAACTAACACAGCCCCCTACAGGTGCCCAGGACAGACTCCAGCCCACAGTTCCTGGGGGTAGGTGGGGTGACCCACCACCCCAGCCCCTGGAAGGGACCCATGGGGCCACCCCCCCGCCCCTGAGTCTCCTGACCCTGCCGCCCCCATGGAGGGGGTGGCCACAGTGCAGCGCCCAGGCCTGACACGGGTGCCACGCTGACCCCTCCCTGCCATGTCGCTGAGTCACTGCCCCCCCGCACCGGCATGACGCAGCGGAGCCACGGTGATGTCCATGGCACCTAAATAGCTGCCTCCCCCGTCCAGGGGTATTTATGAGTCCGGGCTGGGCCGGCCCGGAAGGACAGTGCCAGGTGTCGGGGTAGGGCGCGACGGGCGTGGCACCATCGGCATCCCCGCACGGCCGAGCCGGGCCGCCGGGAGCTACAGGCCACCATAGGGAAACTGAGGCACGTGCCCGGCCCGGCCTGGGGGGAACCTGGCACTCAGCCCAGATGCGGCCTGGCTTAGGCCATTCAGGCAGCGATGCCCACACTGTACCTCCCTGGCACCCCCTCGTGGCCGGGCTGCTTGGGGGAGCAGCAGAGCCCCCAGCACCTGCCCTGGGGATGCCCCCCAGGCCGGCTCCTCGGCCCCAGGCACAGACACGCCCTGTAGCTCTTGCCTGGCCCTTGCACCTGGCTCTGGGTCCAGGGAAACTGAGGCAGGCGACTGGAGCCACGGTTGCCAGAGCAGCTCCAGTACCCA
>NW_005842829.1:130221-130736 GCF_000455745.1 Alligator sinensis | reverse complement strand
GGCGCGGGCGGCGGCGCGGGGCCGGGGGTCCCGGGGGGTGGGGTGTCCTCGTGCGTGCAGCGCGCCCGGACCGCGCCCCGCGCGTGCAACGGGCCGGTGCTGTGCGTGCAGCATGGGTGTGCCGTGCAACAGGCCTGTGCCGTGACACGCGCGTGCAGTGTGTGTGCCCGTGCACCGGGCGTGCAACATGTATGTGCTGTGTAACACGTGTGCAGCACGCGGCCGTGCAACAGGCCTGTGCCGTGACACGCGCGTGCAGTGTGTGTGCCCGTGCACCGGGCGTGCAACATGTATGTGCTGTGTAACACGTGTGCAGCACGCGTGCGCTGCATGCAACACGTGTGCAAGGGGTGCGTGACATGCCTGGGCCATGCTCCACGCGTGCAATAGGCCTGCGCCGTGCGACACACGCGTGTGGTTTCCCCAGGGCTCCAAGCCGGCCGTGCAGGCCGCGGCGCAGAAGCTGCTCAAGTTCATCCACCGCGCCCCCTCCCCCTTCCACGGTAAGACGGGGG
>NW_005842829.1:129006-129648 GCF_000455745.1 Alligator sinensis | reverse complement strand
AGCGCTGGGCTCTGCATGCCCCGGGGCTACGCCCGGAGACTCCCTTCTCCCCAGAGCCCCTGGCTGGGGGGGCCGGGCCCCCCGGCTCTGCCCGTGTAGCCCTCAGCACCCGCACCTCCGCCACAGCGTGGAGGAGGGCTCTGGAGCCCGGGGGCTGTTCCTGCCCGTTCTTCTGGGGTCTGTTGGCTGAGCTGGCGGGGAAACTGAGTCACGACCTGTCCCCGGGCTGCGCCCCTGCCGGTGCTGCTCGGCTGCCCCTTGCCCCCGTGCTGGTCACCGGCACTCAGCGTGGGGTCCCGAGGGCACCGGCCCCGGCTGCGGCGGTGACGTGCGGCTCCGCAGGTGAAGCGGCGGTCGCGGCGGGGCCAAGCGGGCACGGTGCAGGTGGGCGTGGAGACCTATGGCGGAGGCATATGGAGCACCTGGTTCGACCGCGACCTGACCGTGGCTGGACGTGTTATCGTCAAGGTGAGTGCGGCAGCGCCGGCCCGGGGCTCCACGCTGTCTGCTCCCGCCCGTGGGTCCTGGCTCTGCCCTCCGTGTCCGCACAGGGCAGGGGCCAGGCCAGACTGTGCCAGGTCCTGGAGCTGCGTGGGGCCTGGACCGGTGCTGAGCCCGGCCCGCTGGGGTGCAGGATCCGGC
>NW_005842829.1:123429-128995 GCF_000455745.1 Alligator sinensis | reverse complement strand
TGGTGCGGGTAGAGAGGCCCGTGCTGCGCATCCCCCACCTCGCCATCCACCTGCAGCGCGGCATGAACGAGAGCTTCGGGCCCAACACTGAGCACCACCTGTGAGCACCCCCGACCCCTCCCTGCCACTCCTAGCCGTCCTGAGCTTCTGCCACCCAGGCTGGGGTCTTGTGGGCAGGCCCCTGGCAACGCCCCCCAGGCTCCCATTGCCCCGGGGTGCTGGCAGGGGGTGGGGGAAGTGCCCAGGTGCCCACTGTGCCCCTCCGCAGGATCCCGATCCTGGCCACCACCGTGCAGGAGGAGCTGGAGAAGGAGACGCTGGAGGCCGGAGCACCCTGTGCTGCCAGCATCCAGGTGCGATGGGGCAGGGGGCTGTGCTGGGGGCACCGTGCGGGGCTCAGCGTGGAGCCCAGCGCCTATCCAGCGGGTTGTGCAGGGGGGCATCATCACGTCCGGCTGTTCTCCTGCCCCAGGAGCGCCACGGCCCCGTGCTGCTGTCCCTGCTCTGCTCCCAGCTGGGTGTGAAGCCGGAGCAGATCGTGGAGCTGGAGCTGTGCCTGGCAGACACGCAGCCCGGGGTGAGTGCGCGGCGCCGGAGGCAGAGCCAGGGGGGAGCGGGGCAGGTAGCGACTGCCTGGGGCAGGAGCCCTGGGCGATGAAGCTCCCAAGCGGGGACAGCACCTCTGCTTCCCCTGGGCACTGGCACCGGGAGCCAGAGACACGGGCAGAGGGAGCTGAGAGGCTCCGAGGGAGCTGGGAAGCAGGGAGGGGGCATGGTCGGGTCCCCCAGCAGCTGGGGGGCGAGGCTGGGCAGGGGGTGCAGCCTGGACCCCGCACTCCTGTGCCCGCTGTCGCTGCAGACTCTGGGCGGCGCCTTTGACGAGTTCATCTTGTCCCCGCGCCTGGACAATCTGCACAGCTGCTACTGCGCCCTGCAGGTGAGCGGGGCCGGGTGGGGCGTTGGGGGTCCCCCCCAGCCCCTCTCCCCGCACAGCCCTGGGCAGCTGCCTCATTGCGGCCCCAGGACCGGGGGTGGGTGGTCCCCGGGGACTCTGCTCTATGCTGGGCGGAGGGGTCTTGTTCTCAGCCCCGTGCCCTGCTCTGCCCCCAGGCCCTGATCGACTCGTGCACGGGGCCCGGTGCCCTGGCACAGGAGCCCAACGTGCGCATGGTCGCGCTCTACGACAATGAGGAGGTGAGGGGCTGCGCGTGGGGGTGGGGTCAGCACCCCTGGGGGCAGGGGGACACCGACCTGCACCCCCAGACATCCCCGGCTGGGTCCCGTGCGGCCAGGGGAGGGTGGCGCTGGGGGGACCAGTCTCAGCATCCCAGCGCCACCAGCCTGGCCCAGCCCCCGTGGACTCCTCCGGCCTAGCCCCTGCTCCGGGCAGGCCCAGTCCCTTCCCAACCCCACAGACCCAACCTGGTCCAACCCAGGCCCGACACCCCCAGCCCCAGGGACAGCAATGAGGCCCAGGGATACCAAGAGGTGGTGGGTGCTAGAGACGGCCCAGCCCGAAGCCTCCCCCCCGCCAGCCGGGTCAGGCTGAGCAGAAGGCAAATCCCTGCCTGCCCCCCAAGGCAAGAGCCTCTAGCCAGGACCCTGCGGCGCTGAGTCCTGGCAGGAGCCCTGGCACAGCTGGTCCCAGCTCCCAGCCTGGGCTGCAGCCAGCACCCAGCGTCCCTGGGAGGGGGCGAGAGGAAACTGGACCCATGGAGCAACAGCAGGGGAAATATTCCTCCCCGGTGTCATGTGGCAGCCAGCAAAGCCCGGCAGCTGGGAAACCCCCGACTCCTGCTCTGCCTCGCAGCTGGGGAGCCACGAGCCAAAAACACCACGCCCCCCACTTTTGTTCCTCCTTCCCGTGATCTTGCCTCCGCTTCTTTAATCTTCTTGTGTAACTAAGTTGGATACTCGGTGCAAACAGCGCAGCCCTGCCCTGGGCTACTGGAGTGGGGGGAGCCTAGCGCCGGGCTGCGGGGCAGGAGTGAGGAGCACCAGCAGGGCTGCGGGGCAGGAGTGAGGGGCAGCAGTGGGGCACGGGACTCTGGGTTGGGGTGAGGGGCACTGGCAGGACTGGCGAAGCCGGGGGCTGCAGGGGCTGGAGTAGCGGGAGGGGGGTGTCCTCCAAGGCCAGTGGTCCCGGCCTTCTGGCTGCGGGAGATGACCTGTTCTAGGGGGCCGGATCTGGCCCCTGGGAGCCGGGGGGCATCACTGCCTGGTGCTGGGCAGGTCCCTGGTGCCGCGTCCCGGCCGCCTGCCCCCACCCCACATGCATGGCAGGGGGCAGGGGTGATGCAGCCGGGGCCACACGGCTGGATGGGTTTCCCCCGCGCAGGTGGGGTCGGAGAGCGCGGCAGGCGCCGAGTCCCTGCTGACGGAGCTGGTGCTGCGGCGCGTGGCGGCCTCGCCCCAAAATCCCACAGCCTTCGAGGAGGCCGTGGCCAAGTCCTACATGATCAGCGCCGACATGGCCCACGCCGTGCACCCCAACTACATGTGAGCCGGGGCACGGGGCAGGGTGGGAGTGGCGCTGCTCGCTGGGCTCGGGCACCAGCTGACGCGTGGCTTCTCCTGCAGGGACAAGCACGAGGAGAACCACCGCCCGGCCTTCCACAAGGTGAGGGGGCCACGGCCTGGTGCCGCCCCTGCCCCCACCCTGGGAGCCCTCCCCTCTGTGCCACGGCCCTGATCGTGGCTGGGCCCCACCTAGTGCAGGGGCTGCCATGAGCCTCCTGCCACCCCCGCCCCTCCCCACGGCCTCGTGGCAAGAGGACGGGCTGAGCTGGCCCCGCGGGGCAGGTCTGGGGTCGGGCCTCATGGCATCCGTGCCCCCAGGGTCCCGTGATCAAGGTGAACAGCAACCAGCGCTACGCCTCCACTGCCGTGACTGAGGCCGTGATCCGGGAGGTGGCCAGCCGCGTGGACGTGCCCCTGCAGGTAGGCACCGGCACCGGCCCTGGCCCCTTCCCAGCACCCCTGCCTTGGGCCCAGGCACTGCCCTGGCCTCTGGGTCCCCCCGGGGGGCTCTTTGGGGCCCTGTCATGACTCCCCCGGCCCCCCAGGAGTTCATGGTGAGGAACGACGTGCCGTGCGGCACCACCATCGGGCCCATCCTGTCCTCGCGCCTGGGGCTGCGCGTGCTGGACCTGGGCTGCCCGCAGCTGGCCATGCACTCGGTGCGCGAGATGGCCTGCACCTCCGGTGTGCTGCAGAGCATCGCCCTCTTCAAGGTGAGCCCTCCCCATGCTGCACCTTGTTGACCTTGACCCCCGCCGGGCCCTGCTCACAGCCTAGCTACCCCGGGGGCGGCAGGGCTTGCCCCAAGTGGGTCCCATCCACCCCCCCAGCCTCTGCCCCCCCCAGCTGGTCCCTCCCTGGCAACTGGTATCCCGGAACGGTTGCCACAGCAACCTGGCAGCCTTGAGTCACTGATGGGTTGCCATGGCAACACCATCCCCGCACTGGCTGCCACGGCAACGCCTGCAGAGCCTGATGATGCTGGGCGCTGGCCGGCAGCGCCCCCGCCTGCTGCCACCCCCTGCCCTGATCTCCCCACTCTTCCTCCAGGGCTTCTTTGAGCTGTTCCCGGCCGTGAACCGCAGCCTGGTCATTGACTGAGGAGCCGGAGCCGGAGCGTTGCCATTAAAGGGTGTGACCCAGAGCCTGGCTTAGCGTCTGTGTACCAGGGGCAGGGAGCTCTGGGGCTGCCCTAGCCGGCATGGGCTGCGTTCACTCTGGAGCCTATTGACACAGCAGCCAGGCCAGGACAGGGCCACCTCTGCCCCTGATGCTGCGGGGACCCGGAAGGCGGGTGGTGCAGCAGCCCCGGGGCTCATGTATGCCCACAAGGTGGGGAGGAGACGCACCTCTGTGGCCCCACTCTGCTGCCCCGTGGCACCAGCTGGAACGGGAATGGCCATGCCAGGGTTTCACCCCTCCCATGGCACGTGTGTACCTTTGCATGCACATGCATGCACATACACGCATGGTTGCATGGATGCACACAAGCAGACATGCATGCACACACACCCCTTTAGAAGAGCAGGGCAGCAAGCAGGCCTGGGGCTGCGGAGGGGCTTCCCTAGGAGCAGAGCCTGAGGCCAGGCCTAGGAGGGACGCTGGAGGGGACAGGAGCAGGGTTTGCACCGCTCTGAATGGGGAAGAGAAAGTCCCCGGGGTTTATTCCTGCCTGTCTCTGCCCAGACAGAGCAGGGGTCCTGGCATGGGACGAGCAGACTGGCAGCTGCCAACCAAGCCCAGCCCACGCCCCGGCATGGGGCATTCAAGGGGGGACTCATGGCCCTGGATGTGGCAGAGCTGAGAGCGCAGCTGGATGCACCGGGGACCGGACACGTGCGGGGAGGAAAGGGGCACGGGGAGTGCTGGGGCAGGGAGCGAGGGGCACGGCCTCTGCACCAGCCCTGCCGGGACCCTCCGTGCTGGAGCAACAGGGGAAAGCCCTGCTCGGCCCCGGGCACTCGCCCGCCAGCTCCGCTCTGCCCCGGGGCACGGGCGCATCCATGGTGCAGGGGGACCACAGGCTGCTCCCAGGTGCTGGGCAACAGGTGTGCAACATGTGCTGTGTGACGCGCCTGGGCTGTGCAATGTGTGTGTGACATCCGTGCTGTGCACCGCGCGTGTGATGTACGCTGCCAGTGTGCGGGACTTGCATGCCCAGGAGCTGCAGGCCATGCTCCAGGGCCTGGGAGCAGAGGCTGGCTCAATGCAAACCCTGCCCCCAGGGAGGCCAGGGCCCCCAAGCCCCCCCGTGTTGCTCAGGGTTACACCCTGGCCCTGGGAAACCTAGGGGAGGGGAGAGCCCCGCCCAGGGGCTGCGCCCCAGCCCCATGGCCCCGGGCATGCCCAGGCCTCCCCTCGCCCAGGCTGGTACGTGGACCCCGCAGGCTGAAGCCCAAGGTGTCCCAGGTGTGGGGGGCTGCCTCCACCCCAGAAGCCACCCCCAGCGGGGAGGGGCCAGGTGCATGCTCCAGGAGGGCATGGCTAGCACCCCAACTCTGATTGGTTCTCCTGTAAGGGGCGTGGCCCTGCCCTGGGGAGCTGGCCTCTGATTGGTGTTGGTAGCAGCTGCGGTCCAGGGGGTTGGCATGAGCTAATCAGGCTACCCGGGACCTTGGGGGCGGGGGCATGCAAATGAAGTTATGCAAATATGGCATCCTTTTAATCGGGGACGGGTGCTAATGAAGGCAGAACGGACCACGTTGCTCCGGGTGCTAGGGCGTGGCCTGGGAGGGCGTGGTCCCAAAGGGGCTAGGCGGCGGGAGGGGCTTGCCCTCCATCTGGGCAGTGATTGGTCCAGCTTAGGGGGCGTGTACCAGCCCCAGGTGTGACCCCCAATGCGGGGGTGGGCGGGGCTAGTCGGAAGTGCCAGCAGCACTTCTCGGGGCGGGGGGGGGGGGGGGGCGCGCCCGGCCCCCCCCCCTGCCATTGGTTCGTCCTCGGGGGGGCGTGCCCCAGTGCCGGCTGGTGATTGGCTCCTCTACGGGGAGGGGGCGGGGCTCCACTAGGGACCTCCATCCCGCGGGGGGGGGGCGAGCCCTGCGGC
>NW_005842829.1:121392-123333 GCF_000455745.1 Alligator sinensis | reverse complement strand
CCGGGGCTGGGCGGCGCACCGGCCGGGAGGATGCGGCTGGGCTGGGCAGCTGCGTCTGGGGCAGGAGGATGCTGGGCACCGGGGCAAGAAGAAGCCGTGCACGGCGGGGGTCTGGGGGCAAGAGGATCTGAGCAGGATGCTGTACCGGGAGGGGGGGACAGGGCTGGGCACCGGGGCAGGAGGATGCTGTGCACCTGGGGGGGTGCTGGGAGGGGCAGGGGGATGCTGCGGCTGGCCGCTGTGAGCCCTGGGGTCTGCAACCGGTGGGGGAGATGGAGCCCAGCACCCAAGAAGCCGTGCACGGCGGGGGTCTGGGGGCAAGAGGATCTGAGCAGGATGCTGTACCGGGAGGGGGGGACAGGGCTGGGCACCGGGGCAGGAGGATGCTGTGCACCTGGGGGGGTGCTGGGAGGGGCAGGGGGATGCTGCGGCTGGCCGCTGTGAGCCCTGGGGTCTGCAACCGGTGGGGGAGATGGAGCCCAGCACCCCTGAGCAGGATGTGGTCTCAGCGTCCCCTGGGGCGCTGGGGTCTGCGCTGAGCGCCCTGTCCTAGCTCCTTCCCTGAGTGCGGCAGGGCTGGGGGCTGCGTGGGGCCCAGCATGGGGACCGGGTGTTCCTGTCGCCCCAGTGCGGGGAGCCCAGGGGTCTGCGTCGCCCAGCCGGGCTCGGGGAGCGCCGGGCCGTGCTGTGCTGGGGGCCTGGTCACAGCTCTGGGGGCAGGAAGGGCGAACTCCTGGGCTGGGAGGGGGCCTGCTCCTGCCTTGCCCTGCGCCAGGGGCTGGGGTTGGGGTGAGAGGAGCTGGGCTCAGCTGTGAGGTCCCAGTCTCCAGGACCAGGCCCCCTGGATGTCTTGGATGTGCGCACGTGTGCATGCATGTGCATGGGTGTGCACATGTGTGCGTAGCAGGGACCCAGGGTCCTGCAGCCCCGCCCTGCGCAAGAGCCCCAGCCCCGTGGGACCCGAGCCAGGGTCTGACGCGTGGCCGGACCCAGTGCAGCCCAGCCCAGCACCCCCTCCCCTGGGGCTGCACGCTGTGTGGCCCCCGGTTCTCCCACTGTGGCCCCCCAGCAAGCAGACGGCCCATCCCCATGGTGGCAGGGGCGGGGTGGACACACTGGCCCCCTGGGCTCCCATGCTGGTGCATGGCCCCCGCTGGGACCCCCGGGCTGGGGAGGGAGGGTCCGTGCAGGAGCTGAGGCCACAGTGCCGTGCCCCCCCACGCGGCCGGGGGGGTCTCCATACCCCCACCCTGCGCACAAATCTGGGGGGCACGTGCTCCCCTTGCCCCCCAGGAGTGCACACAGTGGCGGGGGGGGAGGCCCCCCCCCCCCCCCACCCGCGGCCCCCCGCAGCCCGCGGCTGCCCCGAGACGCTGACCCCGCATCCGTCTGGGCCGCCCTGTTCCCACCATGCCTGCCCGGCTGCAGGTGCTGGAGCGGATCCCCCCCCGGGGCTCCAGCCAGCCCGGGCCAGGCGGGGTTGGGGGCCTTCCCCATGGTGGGGGGCCGGGCTGTCTGGGGAGTCTGGGGGGAGCGTGGTGCTGGCGAGGCTCCTGCGGGCGGACTCGTCTGGGGGCTGTCTCTGGGGGTGGGAGCACAGGCCATGCCCCTCCGTGGTGGGTCTGGGGGCTGTTCCTGGGGCTCTTGCACGTGTGTCCGGCTCCGGCTCTGGCTCCGGCCCTGCTGGGCACCGGGTCAGTCTGTGCCTGGTGCCTGGGGCTCTCCCCGCTGCTGCGGGTGCTGGGCACAGCCTGTCTCCCGTCTTCCTGGGAAGGGTGGGGGTCTGCAGGGCTGCCCCCCACCTGCCAGCCCTGCGGGTGCTGGGGTCAGGGGGTCCCCACAGCGTTTGGGGGGTGACAGGCAGGGCCTGGCTGCTGCATCCACCCAGGAACCGGAAGGGCTTGCAGGGAGCGTGGGGGGAGACCCCAGGGGAGCAGCTAG
>NW_005842829.1:118647-121376 GCF_000455745.1 Alligator sinensis | reverse complement strand
CCCCCCCCCCGGCCCCAGTGGCTGTCGCCGGGGGGGGGGAGAGCTCTGCAAGGCCCCTTGGGGCGCCTGTCGGCTACTCCTGGAGCCTGGGGTGCAGCACGCGACACCTCCCCGGGTGCCAGGCCCAGGCAAGATGCTCCTGCTACAGGCCCCTGGTTGCTCCTCCTGTGATGGGCACGCGCCGTCCTGGGGGGCTCTGGGTAGGGCCGCATCGCCCCGTGGGGGCAGCCAGGGGGGCGACCCGGAGCCCAGTACTGAGCCAGGTGAGTACCGGCTCTGGCTGCTGCTCCCTGGGGCAGGGGGTCTCTTCTCTGGGGTCAGGCGAGCGCAGTGTGGGGTGTCCAGTGGCCAGAGCTCAGCCTTGAGCGCAGCACGGGGGAGCCCGAACGGGGGTCCCATAGACTATAGCTCCACCTTTGTCCATTAATTGATTACTGTTTTGTTGTTGGATCTTAGGGGCTGTATGGCTTTCTCTCTAACAGAGAGAGGTTGTTGTAGTCCTGGCTTTTTTGAGAATTTCATTGTTAGCTTTCTGCCTAAAGTAGTTGATGTGGTCGTCCATTGTGTGGTTACTTCCTCTGGATGGTGTCCAGTCCCATGTTCTGTTCCTGTTGTTTTCTCAGTTGTGGCAGGGGGGGGGGGTGGGGGGGGCTGGCCCGGCCTGTTTCCTGCTGT
Source organism: Alligator sinensis (assembly GCF_000455745.1). Classification (NCBI taxonomy): domain Eukaryota; kingdom Metazoa; phylum Chordata; order Crocodylia; family Alligatoridae; genus Alligator; species Alligator sinensis. The sequence goes on along the minus strand of NW_005842829.1, from coordinate 120,701 downwards.
CTGGAGCTGGGGGGCCGCGGCTGCAGGGACAGGAGCTGCCGGCCCTTGACCCCTCACGGGGCCGGGGCTGCACCTCCCGGCAGGAAGGAGCCAAGGCTGCCTTGGGGGGGCCACCCTGCTGCCTCCCCCCTGGGGCTGGTGGGTCCCCGGGCGCCAGGCCCAGCTTGGCTGCCCCGTGCCTGCCCCTATCCTGGCTCCCAGGGTCCTCCCGCCCTGCAGCGATGGGGACCCCAGCACCCCGCTTTCCCCACCTCGAGCTGGGCCTGTCCCCGCTCCGTCTCCATCTCCATCCTGGGCTGAGTCACTGGCTGCTGCTGACGGAGATGGACGAGCGAGGGGGGGTCCACCCACCAGACCCCTTCCCCGTGTCCGTTGTGGAGCAGCTGGGCCGGGGGCCAGCTCTGGGTGTCAGCACCCCATTTTCATAGAGCCATGGGGTCACATCCAGCCTGGGGCAGGATCAGCCCCATCCAGACCAGCCTTACGTGCGACACTCCCGACATGGCCCCAGGCATCGCCCCGGCCCCCGGGATACAGGGGGGTCGCGGCTGCCAACGTCCTGCTGCTGCCGCTGGGGGGTTGGTGGGCGCTGGGGAGAGCCCAGGCCCAGGCCCAGGCCGTGCCCCCCCTGCAGAGGGAGGGGAAACCCCCAAGGCCGGGCCAGGCTGAGCAGGGGGCAGATCCCTGCCTGCCTGCAGCCCTGGGGTCCCGTCTTGCTGCCTCCTGCCCCAGGGCAAGGGCCGAGCTGGTGTCTCTGGGGCTGCCCTGGGGGTCCCTGTGGCCCCGTCCACCTGGGCAGCACTGACCCCTGTTCGTCCGTCTGTCCAGGCTGCCTGTTCGACCGCCGGCTCTGCTCCCCGCAGGAGGTCTGCATGCCTGGTAAGGCCTGCAGGGACTCGTGCCGGGGGGGTGGGATCCCCAGGGTGGCAGGGAGGAGACCCCGGTGCTGCACCATGGGGCTCGGGGGCTCGGCCCCTGCAGCTGGAGCCCCCCCGGGGGCCTGGTCAGCCCCAACCTCTCCCGCGCCGGCTGTGCTTGCAGACGGGCTGTTCGGGCAGTGCCAGGTGGGCGCGGGGCCCGACCCCCCCCACTTCCAGGTCACCTCGGCTGTGCTCCGGCGCCTGCAGGACATCCTGCGTCACCTCATGGGGCAAGGTGAGTGCGGGGTCAAGGGCCAAGGGTTTGGGGGCCCACGCTGCAGGCAGGGCACGGTCCTGCTGGCTGCTGAGGTTGGTTGGGGTGGGGCTGGGATTGGGGTCTTGGTGGGGGCAGTTGGGGGGGGTCCCCCCATGTAGCCAGGTCTGATTGACTCCTGTCCATGGCAGGGCTGTCGTGGCAGGATGACATCACCCAGTACGTGATCTCCCGGGAGATGGAGCGCATCCCGCGGCTCCGGGACCCTGCGCCTGAGGAGAGGTAGGGCCGGTCGCCCCGCGGGGGCAGCTGGGGGGCACGTGCTCCTGCCCCTTCCCCATCCCGCCTGCCCTTTCCCTGGGCTCGGGCAGCTGCCGGGGGGACAGTGGTGTCCCCGGGGCACGGGGCCATCTGGCCCGCGCCTGCCCCTCCGGGCTCCCTGATCTCTGGGGTTTTAGCTGATCCCGGGAGGCACAAGAAAGGCTGAAGCTCCCCTGAGCCGGCTGCCGACTTCCCCGCAGGGTGAGCAACAGGCACGGGGGAGTTGGACACGGGGCATGAGCTCCTGGCCTCCAGAGCAGGGAAACTGAGGCACGGCCCAGGAGCTTTGCTCTTTCTTGGGGTCGCCCCATCAGCCCGGGGTGCGAGTGCTGACCCCGGGCGTCTTCACTTCTCTCTGCGCGGGGCATTGGGGTCCTGGCTGGGGGGGTCTGGGAGGAAGAGGGGCGTCATGACTCCCCAGCACAGGGCACGGGGGTCCAGGAGCAGCTGCCTGGGCAGGGAAAGCCTGGGGGGTCCAGGCTGGCAGTGGGGGTGCAACCACAGCCCCCTGGCCCTGTCCCTTGTCCCCCAGGCTGGTGCCGCACCCCAGCGTGCCACGCAGGGCCCCGTTCCCGGCGCAGTCGGCCCAGCCCTGGGGG
>NW_005842829.1:115815-118614 GCF_000455745.1 Alligator sinensis | reverse complement strand
GGCCCCACGCTACCCGGAGCACCTGCTGCTGCCCCTGTTGCCCGAGCTGGGCTACGAGGGAGCCCTGCTGCACCCCTACTCCTACCGCAAGGTGAGGGCCGGGGGCTGTGCCGCGCACAGACGCACAGCTCCGGACCGGGGCGGGGGGACACGGGACGCGGGTCTCGGGGCTGTTTGCTGGGGGGGGGGGGCCCGGGTATGGGTGGTGCCCGGGTGACCCACGGACCTGCTCTCGGGTAGCCCCCGGCCTGAAGGCAGTTGCATTGGCACCCTCAAGGGTCCCTGTTGGGCCAGCCCCCCCGCAAACAAGGGGCTTTGTGGCACCAGCGTCTGTGCATGGACGCACGCGTGTGTTTCTGTGCGCGTATGGATGCGTGTGTGAATGCACACGCATGCGCGTGCTCGTCGAGGTGCCTGTGGGGGGGCCCTGGGGACTCTGCTGGGCCCTCCGCACCACGCTGACCCCGTGCTTGGCTTGCAGTTCGGCTACCAGGACACCCCGCGCCCACTGGGCCCCTTCCCGGGCGACACGGCCGGCCGCAGCCCCGAGGCCCCCGCGCTGCTGGGCAGAGCCCCTGGCCCGGTACCCCCTGCTGTCTTTGGGGCCAGCCCTGTGCCGTCCTACGGGGCGCCGGCGGGGCCGGAGGGGGGGCCTCTCTTCCAGGACCTGGGCATGCTCTACCTGTCCAGAGAGATGGGTGCCCGGCCGGGCCCTGCCGGCGCCAGAGCCCAGCGTGAGCCGGGGCACCCCCAGGACGGCAGAGACCGTGCTTTGGAGAAGCATCTGGCACCGGACCCCCGCAAGCCCCCCACGGAGCCAGGTAGGCACTGGGACCGCCCTTTCCCCACGGCCCCGGGCTGGACTGCTCCCCCTTTGCGCCCACGCCCCCTTGCGGGGGGTCCCGTCCGCCCTCGCCCCCCATGCTCTGGGCCTGGGGCCAGCCCCGGCACTGACCCTGTCTCCCAGCAGACGCGGCCCTGCAGAAGGTGCTGGTCAGCTACGGCCTGGGGCTGCAGGACCTGACCCCCGAGCAGGTCAGCACCCTCTCCGCCCTGCTGCAGCTGATCCAGAGCTCGGGTGAGTGGGGGGTGGGCACAGGGCTGGGGGGAGAGCGGGTGTCCGAGTCCCGGCGGGTCTGCCGGTCTTGGGGGTGGGAGGTGTTGCCCCTTCCTGGGACTAGCCCCCCCTTGCTGCCCCTCAGTCCAGACAGAGCCAACACGGGGGGGCCTTTCTCCCCTGGCAGGCGGCTTTGGCCCCACGGCCCTGGACACGAAGCGGGTGAGTCCGTGCTGGGCCGTGCCCTGGTCTGGTGCCCCAGGACAAGTGGGGGGCGGCGGGGGGGATGCCCAGGAGCACCTCCCACCTCCCTCGGGCCGTGCGGGGGGGCCCTGCAGCTGGGGGGCAGTGGGGCTGGGGGCTGCCGGGGCCTTGCTCGAGCTGTCGGCAGGGTCGGCACCGGGTCAGGACCCGCAAGCCCTGGGGACGAGCGGTGGCGGCTGTGGCCGATCGTGCCCTGGTGACCCACGTCCTGGCTCAGGTGACGGAAGGGGAGATGCAGCACGGGGGGGAGCCGGAACCGCCGGCCTCCACCCCGCCGCCCCCCGAGACCGCGGCCTCCCCTGCCCCGGGGCTGCCCACGGTGCCAGGCCATGCCCTGCCCTCGCCGCACCCTGGCCTACTGGAGAAAAAGAGCTACGGGGATGTGCCAGGGCGCACTGGGGCCGGGGCCCCGATTCTGACCCGGCCCCCCGAGGAGTACGGCTACATCGTCACCGACCAGAAGTGAGTGCCAGGCTGGGGGCACGCACAGGGGGCACCCTGCCTGCTGGGGGGGCACCCACAGCACTCACCCCTGGGGTTTGTCCCGGGCACAGAGACACACGCGTGCATCCCCTTGCACGCATACAGGCACCTGTGCATACCCTGTGTGCCTTGCACACGTGCCCATGTATACCCTCTGTACGTTGCACGTGTGCCCGCACCCCCCTTCATCAGCACATAGACCTGTGCATACCTTATGTGCGTTATACACATGCCCATGCTCCCCCCTGCGTGCACACACGTGCCTGTGCACACCCTGCGTGCACTCCATGTGCATGCACACACATGTACACTGTCTATAAACACAAGTGTCTGTTCAGCGGCTGAGCCAGGGCTGCACTGGGCACGTGCGTATGGCCAGTCTCCTGGCCCAGTTGCCACGTGAGTGTGGGGCTCCTGGCCCCCGCTCCCCGTCCTTGCCGCACACAGCAGGGCGCTCTGCTCTGCTCTGCTCTGCTCTGCTCTACGGAGCCAGCACCTGCCTTGGGGCTGCTCTGCCTTCCTGCCCCCCCGGGGGAAGGGGCTGTGAGCCCCCCACCCCGAGCCCATCACTGCCCCGCAGGCCCCTGAGCTTGGCTGACGGCATCCGGCTGCTGGAGGTCCTGGCGGAGCGTGTCCACCTCTCCACTGCCAGCTTCATCAACATCAGGTGAGGGGCCCACGGCCGCCATCATGGGGGGGGGGGGGGGTCCAGCCTGGCCCTGGCCCCCCCATCGCCATGGTAACTGTTGCTACGCCCCACCCCAGCATCGTGGGCCCCGCGCTCACCTTCCGGCTGCGGCAGAACCCCCAGAACCTGTCGCTGGCCGACGTCGCCGACCGGGCCGGTGAGTCTCGGGGCAGGTGGGCAATGGGGGGTCTGCCCACCCCCGTGGTGCTGGGGCAGGCAGAGGGAAATGGGGGGCCTTCACTGCCTTGCTCCCAGGATCAGGGCCGCTGTCCCAGCGCCCAGCCCCCTGCGGGGTTCTCAGCACCCC
>NW_005842829.1:113545-115146 GCF_000455745.1 Alligator sinensis | reverse complement strand
GGTGACGGTGCCAGCGCTCCGGGGGCTGCCCTGGGGGTCTGGGGGGTGGGGAGAGGAAGGGCGGGCCGGGAAGGGAACCAGCCCGGTCTCCATCAGCAACATGTGGCGCGGTTGCCACGGCAACGCCGTGTGATGTGACAAGTGGCCGTGGCTCCGGGAGATGACGGAGCCGGAGGAGGCTGAGGCAGCTCCAGGCCTCCTGCCCTGCCTGGCCTGGCTCGCAGCCCCCCGGGGCAGAGCAGGGGGCTCAGCAGGCCCCCAGGACCCCCCCACTCAGCCCCCCTTGCACGGGGGTCCCCGCGCCTGCTGCCCAGCTCCGGCGCCTGCCATGGGGCTGCCTGGGCCGCGCCCACTGCTGCCGCAGGGCCCCAACTGCAGGTAACTGCCCCCCTGCCCCTGGGCCCCGTGCTTCTCCCGGCCCCCTCCAACCTGGAGCCGGGGGGAGCTGCAGTCTGGGAGACGGAGGGATGTGCCCGAGGCCAGGTGGGGAGTCAGTGTCAGGGCCAGGGAGTCTGCCCCTGGCCCTGGCCCTGGCCCTGGCCCTGGCCTTCAGGGCTCTGTGCTGCCCCCCGTCCCCATCCCCATCCCCGTCCCCGTCCCCGTCCCCGTCCCACTTGTCCCATGGGGGCATTTCCCAGCCGGGGGCAGCCTCTGCGCAGGGGTGGCCGGCGGGCCCCGGGCCCATGCACGGGGGGGGCTGGGGGCCACGTCTGCCCCAGCCGGGCCGGACAGGCCGCGGAAACCAGTCCTGCAGGCTCAGGTGCCTCCCTCGGCACAGCCTGGGGACAAGAGGGGGCTGAGGCCCCCGGGGGGCTCCCGTCCTCCTAGCGGGGGGCCGCAATGCCTGGGACGGGCTGTGGGCAGCTGCAGGGGCATCATGCGTGGGCATGTATGCAGCACGGTGTGTGTGCCCTTCCTGGCATGACTGCTCCCCATGCATGTGGGCCGGGGGTGCCCGTGCCCACGACAGGGCTCTGCGGTGGCACGCGTGTGCGCATGTATGTGTATATGCTCCCATGGGAAGGGGGCAGGGGGAGGCATGGGCTGCAATTGGCTGCTCAGGGTTAGGGTGCTCTGGGCTGTGGGCGGTGATTGGCTGGTTGGGTTCGGGGGCATGATGCGCTGCTCGGGGTTGGGGCACCCTGGGCTGTGGGCTGTGATTGGCTGCTCATGGTTGGGGTATCCCAGGTTGGGGGGAGGGAGCAGGGGGCACCAGGTCAGGGCACCCCAGGGCTCACCCCAGTTTGCTGGGGAGCAGCTGGCAGCCCTGGTGTCGCCCCTTCGCCAGGTGCCCCCCTCGCCCCCTTGCACCAGTGCCATGGCATACTTGGAGGGATGGAGCCCCTTTCCAGGGGGACCACCCCCAGGCAGGGCTTGGAGGGGTGCCCCGTGCCCCCACACAGCCCCCACCCCAAAAGCAGCTGGCAGTCACATCCCCTGTGCCCCCCACCCGGGGGGTCCATCCTGCTCCAGGTGCCCAGGTGTGTGTGTGTGGGGGGGCCGTCCCTGGCCACCCGCTGACCCCCGTCTCCCTCTCGCAGCGCAACGAGGAGGGCGCTGCCCCACGCCCCGTGGCCCTCCCCGGCAGCGTCCAATCACTG
>NW_005842829.1:111826-113535 GCF_000455745.1 Alligator sinensis | reverse complement strand
GGGGTGCGGGGCGGGCGGGGGTGGGCCATCCGCCGTGGCTGCCTGCCTCCACCACCACGCCAAGCGGCGCGAGAAAGAGCGCCTGGTCGCCCTGGGGCCCGAGGGTGCCGCCGACACCCCCTTCGAGTACCAGGTAGGGTCGGCGGATCGTGTCCCCTGCGCCGCGGGCACAGCTCCCCGCGCTGGGTCCAGGAGGGCAGAGCTGAGCCGTGCCCTCGCTGCAGGAGCTGTGCCGCCAGCACATGGCGGCCAAGTCGCTGTTCGGGCGGGCAGATCCGCCCGCGCCGGCCGAGACCTCCCGCGTCAGCAGCGTCTCGTCCCAGTTCAGCGACGCGCCGCAGGCCAGCCCCAGCTCGCACAGCAGCACGCCGTCCTGGTGCGAGGAGCCCGCCCAGTCCAACATGGACATCTCCACCGGCCACATGATCCTGGTGAGCCGCCGTGTGTGCCTGCGTGTGCAGAAGCTGCCCCTATTGCTGGTGTTATACCTGCTGCAGAGTGTTTGCACGGGTGTGTGTGCGCGTGTGCACAAGGGTGTGTTCCTCCTGCCCCCTGCTGCTGGTGTCACAGAGTGCTTGCACAGGTGTGTGTGTGTGTGTGTGAACACGCATGTGTGTGCCAAGTGTCTCCCTGCTACTAGTGTCAAACCTGCTCCAAAGTGCATGTGTGTGCATGTGTAAGCAAGCACATGTGTGCACACAGGTCTGTTCCTGCTGCCCTCTGCTGGTGATGCACCTGTTCCAGAGTGTGCGTCTTGTTGCTGCTACCAGCTGGTGGTGTTGGACTTGCTTAAGTGTGTGCGTGTGTGTGCGTGTGTATGTTTTTTCACATGTGCATCTGTGCATGTGTTCACATGTTCCAGTTGGGGATGTCAGACCTGTGCCAGAATGCATGCCTCTGTGTGGCTGGGTGGGTGTTTTCACATGTGCATTTGTGTACGTGTGTGCACATATTTCATAGATTTCATAGACATTAGGGCTGGAAGGGACCTCGGAAGATCATCGAGTCCAGCCCCCCGCCCAAAGGGCAGGAAGTCAGCTGGGGTCATAGGATCCCAGCAAGATAAGCATCCAGTTTGCTCTTGAAGGTGTTCAATGTAGGCGCTTGAACCACCTCCGGTGGCAGGCTGTTCCAGACCTTGGGGGCTCGGACAGTAAAGAAGTTCTTCCTTATGTCCAGCCTGAAACGATCTTGAAGTAGTTTGTGACCATTCGACCTCGTCATCCCTTGGGGCGCTCTGGTGAACAAACGTTCCCCCAGATGCTGGTGGTCACCCCTGATAAACTTGTAGGTGGCCATCAGATCACCCCTGAGCCTGCGCTTTTCCAGGCTAAAGAGCCCCAGGGCTCTCAGCCTGTCATCGTAGGGTCTGCTTCCCTGACCTCTGATCATGCGCGTGGCTCTTCTCTGGACTCTCTCAAGCTTCTCCACATCCTTTTTGAATTGTGGAGCCCAAAACTGGACACAGTACTCCAGCTGCGGCCTCACTAAGGCCGAGTACAGGGGGAGAATGACGTCCCGGGATTTGCTTGAGAAGCATCTATGGATGCAAGCCAGCGTTTTGGTCGCTTTACTAGCCGCCGCATCGCATTGCAGGCTCATGTTCATCTTGTGGTCAATGATGACCCCCAAGTCTCTTTCTTCCATAGTGCTAGCCAACATAGCACTGCCGAGCCCATAAGGATGCTGCGGGTTTTTTTTCCCAGGGT
>NW_005842829.1:108633-111416 GCF_000455745.1 Alligator sinensis | reverse complement strand
ATCGAAGGCTTTTTTGAAGTCAGGATATATGACATCAATCTCTTCTCCCTTGTCCAGGTGATAGGTCACCTGGTCGTAGAAGGAAATGAGATTGGTCAAGCAAGACCTACCCGCAACAAACCCGTGCTGGCTATCCCTTAAGATGTTGGCGTCGGCCAGTCCATTAAGGATGGCCTCTTTAATAAACTTTTCTAAGATCTTCCCCGGGATAGAAGTCAGGCTGATGGGGCTATAGTTAGCCGGATCCACTTTCCTCCCTTTCTTGAAGATAGGCACCACATTGGCCTTCTTCCAGTCTTCGGGCACTACACCAGAGCGCCAAGAGTTTTCAAAGATCCGTGCTATGTCAGACCTGCTCCAGTGTGTCCATGCACATGCGTGTGTATGTGTGTGTGCGTGTGTATGTGTGGCTGCTGCTGCCCCCTGTTGCTGGTGTCAGACCTGCTCCAGAGTGCACGTGGGTGTGTGTGTGCATGTGTGCGTGTGCACAAGGATCTCTCTTTGCTGACTTTTGCTGGTAGTGTCAGCCTTGCTCCATGGTATGCACACTTGTGTATGTGTATGTGGGGGGGAGTAAGTACAAATGTGTGTGCACATGCAAGTGTCCACTGCTGGCAGTGTCGGACCTGTTTCAGAGAACATGCATGTGCCCACTTGCGTGTATGCATGCATATGCCTTGTCATTACTGCTGTCTGCTGGTAGTGTTGCACTTGCTCAAGTGTGTGTTTATGTGTCTGTGCACATGTTCCTTCTGCCTCCCACTGAGACTGTCAGGCCTGCTCCTGAGTGTGTGTGTGTGTGTGTGTGTGTGTGTGTACATCAATGCACGTGTCCTGGCTGCCCCCAGCTGGGGATGCTGGACCTGCTCTAGAGCGTGGGTGCGTGTGTGTACGTGTGCGCGCGTGCCGGTCCCTGCCCTAGCACAGCCCCCTGCCCCTGCGGCTGTGTGTGCTGAGCGGCGCTGCACCTGCAGGCCTACATGGAGGACCACCTGCGCAACCGGGACCGCCTGGCCAAGGAGTGGCAGGCGCTGTGCGCGTACCAGGCTGAGCCCAACGCCTGCTCCATCGCGCAGAGCGAAGCCAACCTGAAGAAGAACCGGCACCCTGACTTCGTGCCTTGTGAGCACCCTGTGCCCGCTCAGGGGAGGGGGGCTAGCCAGGCACTGCCCCCCGTGGGGTCCTGTAGTGGGATGCAGGGGGCCGGGCTGCCCCGCTGGGGGGGCCGGGCGCGTGTTCTGCTCATGGCCCTCCTCCTGAATTGGTTGCAGATGACCATGCACGGATCAAGCTGAAGGCCGATTGCAGCCCGTCCCGCAGCGACTTCATCAACGCCAGCCCCATCGTGAGTCCCAGCCGGCCGTGTGCCCCAGCCTGCTGCCTGCAGACCCCTGCCCACAGACCCCTTGACCCACATACCTGCCCTGCCTGCCTGCCTGCCCAGAGGCTTCTGCCCCTGGGAGCTGCCCACCCCAGCCTGATGCCCGGAGACCCCCACTCGCTCCATCCTGCCCAGAGACCCCTACCCCTACCCCTGCCCCTGGGAGCCACCAGCCCCAGCTTGCCTAGAGACCCCTGCCTCCATGCTGGCGTGCCTGCAGACCCTGGCCTTGGGCACTCCCTGGAGACCCGGCACTGCCTGCCCGTGCCCTCGTCATGCGCTGGGGATGCTGCTGAGGCTTGCACGGCCTGGCTGGGGTCACCCTGCATGCACACAGGCCAGGCATGCACACACGTGCCCCGTTACACGCCAGCTTCCCTGGTCGTTTCCTGATCCCTGACCCCCAACCCCCGGGTAGCGTCTGACACGTCGTGTCTCGGCGCAGATCGAGCATGACCCGCGGATGCCGGCGTACATCGCCACGCAGGGGCCGCTGTCCCACACCATCGCTGACTTCTGGCAGGTGAGTGGGGCTGGGGCACGGACGCCGACACCCCGGCTCTGGGCTGTGCCCCGCTCTCCCCCTGCTTGGAGCCCTGGCTCCAGTGCCCACGGGTGCTGCAGCAGGGCAGCCCCACAGGAGAGCCCAGCCTCAACGCCCTGCCACGGCCGTGTCCCCAACACGCAGATGGTGTGGGAGCACGGCTGCACCGTCATCGTCATGCTGAGCCCCCTGGCCGAGGACAGCGTCAAGCAGTGCGACCGCTACTGGCCCGACGAGGGCTCCTCCCTCTACCACGTCTACGAGGTGAGCGCGGCCGGGGCGGCTGGGCCCACGGGTTAGGGGCGGGGTGGGCACAGGCCTGAGCCAGGAGGGCTGGAGGGGGACAGGGCCAAGCTGAGGAGGTTTGGCGGGGGGCATGGAGCCAAGCTGGGTAGGCCTGGGGGGCACGGAGCCACGCGGCGGGTGGGCTGGGGGTACGGAGAGCAGCATGGGGCCGGGAGTCGTGGCCATGCCTGTAACCCCCCACGCGCAGGTGAACCTGGTGTCGGAGCACATCTGGTGCGAGGACTTCCTGGTGCGCAGCTTCTACCTGAAGAACGTGCAGTCGCAGGAGACGCGCACGCTCACCCAGTTCCACTTCCTGAGCTGGCCGGCCCAGGGCCTCCCCGCCACCACGCGGCCCCTGCTCGACTTCCGCAGGTCCGGGCGCGGCGCGGCACGTGTGCGCGGACAGGCGTGCACTCGCGTGGGCAACCGTGCGCGGACAGGCGTGCACTTGCGTGGGCACAAGCTCTGCAGGCTGAGGGCCAGACCCTGAGACCCCCAGCTGCCCTGGGGTGGGTGGGAAGAGTCCGGCTAACAGGCAGGACTGCCCGCCCCTCCCCCGCCCTGCCCTGC
>NW_005842829.1:108022-108575 GCF_000455745.1 Alligator sinensis | reverse complement strand
CAGCTGGTGGCCGGGGTCCAGTTGCATAGTCACAAAAGTGATCGTCGGCGGCCGCGCCTGCTGCTGCCGGACCGTGCCTGTGCACCAGCCCTGCCGCCTCGGGCCCCCCCGGGCTGCGCCCTCTGCACCCTATGGGGCCCCTACAGCCCAGGTCCAGCCACGACAAGCCTGTGTGCCTGTGCACCCACAGCCTGGCCTAGCAGAGGAGCTCCTGGCATCGAGGAGTGGGTGCCAGCCCTACCCGGCGGCCATGGCCCCAATCCCTGCCCCCCTCGGGGAGGTCTGGTTGCCCGCTGTGCCGTGGCTGAGACGGGCCCTGGGGCGGTGGGAGCGCTCAGCCCCGGGGCAGCTGGGCAGGTCATGGTGCCGGGCTTGGAGCCCGGGGAAGGCGCCGGCCCCGCTCATCGGTCTCCTCTCCCCCGTGCAGGAAGGTGAACAAGTGCTACCGCGGCCGCTCCTGCCCCATCATCGTGCACTGCAGGTAACACCCGCGGGGGGGACACGGCCGGGCCACGGGAGCGCGGGACAGCCCCACGGCTGGCGGGGGGGGGGG
>NW_005842829.1:106717-107409 GCF_000455745.1 Alligator sinensis | reverse complement strand
CTCCCCGTTGTCCTCCCCCCCCCTCCCCCCGTGGTTTTGCCCCCTCCCGTCATCTGAGCAGCAGAGGAATTTCTAGAGAAATCTATAATTTTGTATCTTGATGTCAATAAAGTTGTTGTGTCGCGTGTGTGCAGCCGCAGCCCGGCCTGGCCTGGCTCCTTCCGGGGGGGCCGCAGCGGTGCGTGCGCCGGGGGCCGCAGCATCCAGGCCTGGTCCCTGGGCGAGCGCTGAGCTCTGCTCCCTCGGGCTCTGGCTGCCTTGGGGGGGCAGGCAGGGATTTGCCCCCTGCTCAGCCTGGCCCAGCTGGGGGGTTTCCCCTCCCTCTGCAGCGGGGGCACGGCCTGGGCCCTGGCAGGGAGAAGCCCGGGCAGAGGCGGCCGAGTTTCTTGGTGGGCAACAAGTGGGTCTAGAAATACCGCGGCCAGGAAGACGAGGCCATGGCGGCCGTGGGCAGTCGGCTACTGGAGCTGGAGAAGCAGCCGGTGATGCCTCAGGGCTTTAATCACCTCCGGGTTTATTGCCTCCATCCCCAGAGGACTTTCAACGAGGGTCACCGGGGACCGAGACAAAACCCCGAGGTGATTAACGAGCGTGGAGCCCTGGGGAGAGACACAAGGGACGCAATAGCAGATGCCTTCGCCGTGCTCTCGGGGAGAGGCCAGGCCAGGCCGCTCGACCCCGCAGGGTCCGTG
>NW_005842829.1:105801-106686 GCF_000455745.1 Alligator sinensis | reverse complement strand
CAGGACTGGGCAGGAGGAGCCGGGGGGCCTGGAGCGAGCGGAGAATGACGACGCAGTGGGGTGATGGAGATGTGGGGGACAGTTCATTTCCCGGCAGGGGAAGATCTGGCTTATCCAGGAGGGACGGTGCCCCCTCAGCAAGCCTGCAGACGACCCCAAGCTGGGGGGAGTCGTAGATACACTGGAGGGTAGTGCTGGGATTCAGAGAGACCTCGACGCATCAGGGGACTGGGCCAAAACGAATCTCCTGAGGTCCAGCAAGGACAAGTGCAAAGTGCTGCACTGAGGAGGGAGCGATCCCCTGCCCCGGGGCAGGCTGGGGTGGCGGGCTGGGCCGCAGCTCTGCAGGAAAGGATCTGGGGGGACGGGACAAGAAGCTGAACAGGAGCCGGCAGTGGGCCCTAGTGCCAAGAAGGTGACCGGCATCTGGGCTGCATTGGGAGGAGCGTTGCCAGTAGATCAAGGGAGGTGATGCTTCCCCACTACTCAGCACTGGGGAGGCCACATCTGGAGTGCTGTGTCCAGCTGTGGCCCCCACGACAGAAAGGATGTGGACACATTGGAGAGAGTCCAGTGGAGGGCAGTGAAAACGGTTTGGAGGCTCGGGGACAGGACTGGTGAGGAGAGGCCGAGGGAAATGGGCTGATTTAGTCACAGTTTCACAGTCGGTCGGGTCGGAAGGGACCTGAGCAGATCATCAAGTCCGACCCCTGCCCTGGCAGGAAAGAGCACTGCGGTCAAACAGCCCCGGCCAGATGTTCGTCCAGCCTCCTCTTAAAGCCCCCCAGGGTAGGAGCCAGCACCACTTCTCTTGGAAGTTGGTTCCAGATCCTAGCCGCCCTGACTGTGACGTAGCGCCTCCTGATGTCTAGTCTGAATCTCCCC
>NW_005842829.1:99804-105254 GCF_000455745.1 Alligator sinensis | reverse complement strand
TGAATTTGAACAGGGTGCTTTTCACCCCCTCGTCCAAGTCGCTGATGAAGATGTTGAACAGTGTGGGCCCGAGGACCAGCCCTGGGGAACCCACTGCCCACATCCCTCCAGGTCGAATAAGATCCGTCCACCACCACCCTCTGGGTGCGGCCCTCCAGACAGTTAGCGACCCACCTGACTGTGTAGGTGTCGATGCCACAGTCCCCTAGTTTTTTAATGAGCATGGGGTGAGAGACAGTGTCGAAGGCCTTCCTGAAGTCCAGAAAGACTATTTCTACCACGACACATGTGTCCAAGGATTTTGTGACCTGGTCGTAGAAGGCACCAGGTTGTTCTGACAGGACCTGCCTCTAATGAACCCGTGTAGTCTACAGAGGAGAAGACCGAGGGGGATTGAATAGCAGCCTTCACCTCCCTGCAGGGGGGCTGCAAAGAGGATGGAGCTGGGCTGTTCTCAGTGGGGGCAGACGACAGGACAAGGAGCAATGGGCTCAAGCTGCAGCAAGGGACGTTGAGGTTGGATTTAGGAAAAACTTTCTCAGCAGGAGGGTGGTGAAGCACTGGGACGGGTTACCCAGAGATGCCGCAGGGGGCTGAGCGCAAGGCGCAACGAGCCAAAGTAGGAAAGGACTTGTTCAGGTTGGGAAGATCTGCCCCGGAGTATAACGAGCGACTATGCTGATTGCCCAGAACCTGCGGCAGCAACAGCTGGTGTCTGGCACGTGAACTCTGCAGGCCACGGCGCTCCCAGCCCGGCGGGCGCTGACACGGCCCACCCTTCAAGCCTGCACACGGCAATGGGCTCAAGCTGCAGCAAGGGAAGTTGAGGTTGAATATTAGGAAAAACTCTCACGAGGAGGATGGTGAAGCGCTGGAACAGGGGGTGCAGTCTCCATCCTTGGAGGTTTTGAAGACCTGGGTGGACAAAGCCCTGGCTGGGATGATGTAGCTGGGGCTGGGGCTGGTCCTGCTCGGAGCAGGGGTTGGACTACACCACCCCCCGTGGTGGCAATAACCATCGTGCTTCTGCTGGGAGCAGGGCTCGTTTTGCCAAGCTTCGAGGGCTCTTCTCTTTCCATCAACCAGAGCTTGCATTTCCCTCCCGTTCTCATCGCCCCAGTCCCAATGTCTCTCTGCGGAGAAGCCCGGAGTCTCGACGTGCCTCGTGGCTGCTCTCCTTGAGGCTTTCCCGGAGCTCAGCGGTGCCGTGATGAGCCGGGAGGTTGCAGAGCGTCTCACTACGGGTGTGTGGGACGGTCACTTTTGGCAGGGTCTTTAGAGGCTCAATATTGAGCCTCTTCCTGGGTTGATGCTTTTGCTTATAGCTTCATAGAGTAAGCCATTTAAGGAAAATGCAGAGGGGCCGCCGGGACGGAGGACCACGAGCTGAAGAGGACAGAGGGGCAGAAGCCCAGCACAGGGTGACAAAATTGATGAAGGCCAGGGAGAGACGGGTGCTGAGGACAGGCTGCGCTTCCTGGGGGCGACAGGCTGGAGAGGAAAAGACCAAGGAGGGCTGATCAGTCTTCACATCCCTGAAGGCCAATGACAGATCCTATGTATTGGACAAGGAAGCTGAGGTCTGAGATAAGGAAAGAAACCGTCAGAGCTTTGGGGGGCTCCAGATGAACGCAGGTCCGCCGGGCCGGGTGGGCTTCGTCCCAGGGTCCCGCAGGAACGGGCAGAGGAGATCTCCGCGCCCTTGCAATGATCTCCAGAGAACAGAGGACAGGAGAGGGTCCGCGCAATGCCCCTCTCTAAGAAAGGCAAGGACCCAGGGAACGTTGCCCTGGGTCACCTCACTTTTCTACCTGGCAGGTCCAAGCGTGCAAGCGTGTGGAGGAGGAAGGGCTGACGCAGACGCCCGGCTCCATAGCTGCAAGCAAAGGGTAAGTATTAGCGGGGTCCGTGCCGGGACGGCAGGGGTGCAGCTCACCGGGCCTGCGCTCCAACGGGCCCACCGAGGCCTCGGCGCAGGCTGCAGGTGATGGAGCGGGAAGGACGGGACCACGGGGCCAGGAGGATCCCGATGCCGCGACCAGGGCTGGAGCCCCCGGGCCGGCACTCAGCGCTGACGTGGGCAGGGGAAGGATCAGACGCACGGGCAGACTGGGGCCCCTGGCCGGATGCAGCCATGGGGAGCGGGGAGGCGGCCGCGTGCGAGGCCCGAGCCGCTCTGGGGTCCAGCGACGGCAGCACCGGGGGCCCGACGTGGGAGACGACGGGGTCTCTGCTCCGCACTGCCCAGGCCCCGTCCGGGGGCTGTGCTGGGGGTCCCAGGCGAGTCTGGACGGGCGCTGGGCGGGAGGGTCGCGGCGCAGCGATGCCCGTGCTCTGCTGGGGGTGTCCCAGGATGGGCTGTGCCGGCTGCCCCCCTCCCCAGGTCAGGGTGATGAAGCCCCCCCAGAAGCGCTGGGTGCTGCTGCAGCCCAGGCGGGGGCTGTGCCCGGCTGCGCCAATGCTCCTGCCCCCGGGACGCAGCCCCGCACGGTCCTGGATGCAAGCTCTTGCCCCCAGTCACGCTGCCTTGGGGGGGCAGGGATTTGCCCCCTGCTCAGATCTGCCCCTGCTCTTCAAGAAGGGGAGGAAAGAAGACCTGGGAAACTACAGGCCAATCAGTTTGCCCTCAATCCCTGGGAACATTTTGGGGAAAATTAGCAAAGAACCCATTCTTGACAGGCTAAGAGAAGACTACACCCTGAGGGACGGCCAGCACGGGTCTGCCGCGGGGAGGTCTTGCCTGACCAGCCTCGTTTCTTTCTATGACCAGGTGACCTATCACCTGGACACGAGGGAAGAGGTTGAAGTCTCATAATTGGGCTTTAAAAAAGCCTTTGCCCTGGTGTCCCATGATGTCCTCATGGAAAAATGTGGGCAACTGCGGCCTCGACTACCTTACAGTCTGATGGCTGGGGAACTGGCGCCGCGGTCGGACCCAGAGAGCGGTAGTCGATGAACCGAATCAACACGGCACTCAGTGACCAGTGGTGCCCCCCATGGCTCCGCTCTCGGACCTGTACTCTTCAACGTCTTCATGACCGATCTGGACACTGGAGTCAGAAGCGGACTGGCCAAGTCTGCCGACGACACCAAACTCCGGGGAAGGGTGTCCACGCTTGAGGACAGGCTGGTGATCCAGGCCGACCTCGATAGGCTTGCAAGGAGGGTGGATGCAAACCTGATGGCATTCAATACAGAGAAATGCAAGGTGCTTCACCTCAGGAATAAAACCCCATAGCACGCTTATAGGCTCAGCAGTGCTACACTCACTAGCACCACGACTGGAAGAGACTTGGGGGTCACGACTGACCACAAGACGAATAGGAGCCACCAATGCAATACCCCAGCTGGCAAAGTGAACAACACTCTGGCTTGTATCCACCGATGCATCTCGAGCAAGACCCAGGCAGTCGTCCTCCCGCTGTACTCGGCCTTGGCGAGGCCGCAGCGGGAGTGCTGCGTCCAGTTCTGGGCTCCACAGTTCAGGAAGGACATGGAGAAGCTTCAGAGAGTCCAGAGGAGCCACGCGCATGGCCAGAGGGCAGGAGGACAGGCCTTATGAAGAGAGGCTGAGCCACGGGGCTCTTCAGCCCGGAGAGGCGCAGGCTCTGGGGGGACCTGGTGGCTGCCTGTAAGTCCATCACGGGGGGCACCAGGATTGGGGGGAACGCCTGCTCACCAGAGCGCCCCGAGGGACGACAAGGTCGAACGGTCACAAACTCCTCCAAGACCGTTTCAGGCTGGACAGAAGGAAGAACTTCTTTGTTGTCCGAGCCCCCGAGGCCTGGATCGGACTGCCGCCGGAGGTGGTACAGGCACCTGCTCTGGACTCCTTTACGAAACGTCTGGACGTTTACCTTGCGCAGGGGTTACCTCCTGTGACCCCAGCTGCCTTCCTGCCCCTGGGGCGGGGGCTGGACTCCGTGATCCTCGGGGTCCCTTCCAGCCCGAATGTCCATGAATCTATGAAATCAGCCTGGCCCGGCCTGGGGGCTTTCGCCTCCCTCTGCAGCGGGGGCACAGCCTGGGCCTGGGTTCTCCCCAGCACCCACCACCCCCTGGTAGTTGCAGGCCTGGGGGTCTCAGTGTCCCTGGGCAATCGGCCTCGTGGCTGTACTGGGAGGGTGTCAGGACCAGGTCAGACCAGGCCGTGTCTGGGGGTGGGTCAGGATGGGGCTGGGCCTGCCGGGGACCCTGGGGTCCCAGCCAGCCTGGCCGCACTGTGATGCTGACACCCAGACCCACCTACCCCTCCCTGTCCCTGGTGCTGTTGTGCCGCCCATGCCCACGCCGTGGCCCTGCCTGGCCAGCCTCACTGCCCTGTACAAGGCGAGCGGCTCGGTGGTGCGGGGAGAGCAGTGGGTACAACAGACCCCAACATCTGCAGGGCATACGACCCGCGCTGCCCAAGGCCTGGCTGGACTCTCAGCAGGTCGAGCCCACGGGCCCCAACACACGTGGTGTAAGGGTGCACCCTCGGGCTCAGCACGCTACCATCAAGGGTGCAGAAGGGGTGTCCGGGGGTCCCCGGGGCTCTGTCCTGGCTCCCGTTTTGCTTGACATTGCCCTGAAAAACGGGATTGAATGGACACGTTGCAAACGAGCAGCCCCAAGCCAGGCCCAGGCTCTGCGGGACCGGGCTGGGTCCGGGACGACCTGGAGAGACTGGGTCAGTCTTCGCAGCCCTGGGGGGGTGATTGCAGAGAGGACGGAGCTGGGCTTTCCTCTGTGGCCGCAGGGGACGGGACAAGGAGCAACGCCTTCACTGCAGCCAGGGAAACTGCGGCAAGAGCTCAGGAGGAGCGGTCTGGGGCTCAGCCCGGAGCAGGCCCCAGGGGAGGTGGCGCAGCGCCAGCCCAGCTCTCACAGACACGGCCGACACCAGGGCTACTGCACACAGGTTTATTGCCCGACTAGCTCGGCGGGTGCCCACGCGGCGGCCCAGGTGGCTCCGGGGCCACGGCAGCACGGGGACCCGCGCCCTCTCCACCAGGACAGGGATGAGGCCCCTTCCCTGATCGATGGATCCAACACAAGAGGGGCTGCAGCCCCCTGCCCCCACCAGCCCTGCCCCGCCCCCCGCCCCGGAGCGATGCCCCCAGCCCCGTCCACCCGTCCTGCAGCAGTTGCCCCTTCCTCACTACGCACTACACACACAGGCCAGCGCGGGGACAGCATGCGCCAAGCCACGGGCACCGCGCATGCCGGGACAGCCAATCCGTCCCCGGGCGCTGGACACGGCTGAGCAGCAAGCGTGCTGCCCCCACCCCCGCGCCCAGCTGGGAAAGGGGTGCAGCGTGGCCAAGCGATGTTGTGGCTGGGACAGCCTCCGTGGCACCCGCCTGGGACCTGGTGCCCACGGCGTGGCCGGCTCAGATCACACCTGGGGAGAGACGACACCGTGAATGGTGCGGCACGGGGGGGCGGCAGGCCCCGTCCGGGGACCCCCA
>NW_005842829.1:99178-99770 GCF_000455745.1 Alligator sinensis | reverse complement strand
CTCGTAGGGGCTGGGAAGGGCTCGGAGGGGCTCAGAGCCCAGCGCCACGACTGCAGCAAGGTGCTGCCAACCTCAGCTGGGGGGGGTCTGCGGCCCCAATGCCCCTGCTGCCAGAGGACCCCCGAGAGGTGGGGTCCCCATGGAGGGGGTTAAAGGTGAGACCCCCCCCCCAGGATGCTGCTACAAGGGAAGGGAAGGGAAGGGAAGGGCAGCCCAGAGGGCTGGGAGGGGTCTCGGCTCCCAGGGGTGATGGGGCCCGGCTGGCAGTGGGTGTGGAGGAGTTGCCCACACGCGCACGGGCAGGCGGGGGCTGCGGTGTGGAGGAGAAGACAGTCTGGAGCAGAGGAGCGTGAGCCAGCGATGGCCCCGGCAGTGGCCACAGCCCCCCACCCACCAGGAGGGAGCCCCAACCTGCAGACCCCCCTGTCCTGCGGCAGGGGAGAAAGCCCGGTCTGGGAGCTCCAGGGCCCCCCGAGCACGTGGCAGCCTGGCAGTGGGGTGCAAGTGCGGCCCTGCTCTGCCCCTGCCAGACCCGCTTCTGCCCCCATCGCGCCCCTGCGGCTGCCGGGGTTGGGTTTCAGACGCACGGGCA
>NW_005842829.1:97308-97950 GCF_000455745.1 Alligator sinensis | reverse complement strand
TCCCTGCCCCCTCCCAGCCCCGCTTCCGCCCCCATCGCGCCCCTGCGGCTGCCGGACTTGGTTTACAGCAGCAGGGCACGCGCCCACGGCCGCAAAGGGCTGCTAGTTCTCTGCCTGGGGTAGGGGCTGAGGTCTGGTCTGGTCTGAATCTCCCCCAGCAGGCAGGGCCCTCCCGCCACGTTGGGGCCAGGCCACTCAGCAGAGCAAGGCACAGAGCTAGCAGGTTCCCAGGGGCGCCGCGACGCTGTCTACACTAGGGCAGCACGACCACGTCCTGCTGCCCATGGCCACGAGGCAGAGCCGACTTGGCCCAGCCTGCCCTAGGCTTGCAGACCCTGCCGTGGGCATCTCACTCCACTCCACAACCATAACACCGGGGCCACGGTGCTGCCTTTACTGAGCCCCGGGCATGACACGCACAGCAAGCAACGGGCCGGGCTGCCCCTGCCACGGCCCCCGGGGCCAGGGACGCTGCGCTCAGAGCAGGACGCAGCGCGATGCCTTCGGCTTGGGGTCCGGGCCCTGCCCCGTGGGCACCTGGCTGCCAGCCGGGGCCTGCCCTGTGGCTGCCGCGCTGGGGCTGGGGGGTCTGCCAGCGGTCGTGGGTGGCTGCGGGCGCGGGGCCTGGGCATGGTGGGCGCC
>NW_005842829.1:95257-97119 GCF_000455745.1 Alligator sinensis | reverse complement strand
GAGCCCAACTCTGACACAGGCTCCCCACGGGTCCCTGGTCAAGTCCCTGCACCCCTGGCCTGGCTGCCCCACACACCGTTGATGTGGATGGACTTCAGCTCGCCGTCCTCCTCCACTTCCACCCGCTCCTGCCCGTTCTCCACGATCCTGCAGAGAGAAGGCGGCATCACCCATACCCAGCGCCCATGGGCCAACATCCCTTTGCCAAGCAGTGTGTTGCAAACCCTTCTCTTGCCCCCTCCAGCATCTCTCCTAGACCCCAGAAACCCCCTTCCCATCACAGTTTGCTTGTGCCCAGCTTGCGGCAATGGTTTCCCCCTGAGGCCCCCCCCAGGGGTCCCACACCCTGGGCTGGCACCTCCCAGGATCTGGAGCTGAGCCCGTGAGGCACCGTGAGTGCCCCCAGCACCAGCCCTGCCTCTGCCCCAGGGCCATGCGCCCGTGGCAGTGCCACCAGGGTGTGCACACGCAGGACAAGGCCCGAGAAGGAGACGGCCAAAGGACCCAGACCCCAAAGCCAAGGCCACCAAACAGCTGGGACAGGCTGGGGGCTCCTTTCTTTGCTGCCTAGCTGCTCCGGCGCTTGGGGCCCCGCTGCCAGCTCAGGCCAGCCTGGCGCAGCCTCACCTCTTGGTGGTGATGCGCCTGCCGTTGACGAAGGTGGTGGAGGTGGAGACCGAGCGGAAGCCGACTCCTGCATCGGAGCCGAAGGATGAGGAGAAGAAATCTGCAAAATGGGGTGGTGGCAGCTCACGGCTGAGGGCTCGGAGGGGTCTGGCACCCTCAGCTGGGAGCGCAGGGCGCTGGGATGGAGGGAGATGCCGGGGAGGGGACAGCAGAGGGGGCGCGTCCCCAGGAAGGACCTACCTGAGGATGCCGGGAAGGGGGAGAAGAAGTGTCCTGGCCCTGGGGGTCGGGAGCTGGGGCCCCGCATCTCCGAGAAGGGCAGCACGTCATCTGGAAGGCAGCGAGTGCAGCGTGAGCCCTGGCCATGGGCGCTGCAGGTCCCTGCGGGCAGGGCCGGCTCCACAGAGCTGGGCGCCCGGCTGGCCCGGGAGGGGACGGAGCCCCCCAGCACTCACCGAAGAACTCGGCGAAGGGGTCCCGGCCGCCGAAGAACTCGCGGAAGACGTCGTAGGCGCTGCGAAAGGTGAAGGGGAACTCGGGGACCCCAACATCCGCCTGCGGCCCCCCAGCACCTGCGGGGAGAGAGCAGAGGACGTCACCGGGCGGCTGAAATGGCCGGGAAGGGCTGACCGCCCCCAGAGAGACGGGCCCCTCACCCTCCACCGCCGGCCAGGACCTGCCAGCACGGAGCAGAGACATGCATACGTGTGCACACCCCCTCGTTCAAACCCGCCCACACACTTGTGCACACTCTTCCATATGTATGCAAATGCATGCACACACCCACATGCAAACACACAGAGGTGCACCCCCCCACACATGCATACACACATATGCCCGCACTCATACCCGTGCGTGTATGTGCATGCAACCATATGTGTACACCAACACCCATGTGCACACATGCATCCACACATGTGCACGCACTGCCACGCATGTGCACACATCCATATGCGTACACACATGCACCCACCCCCCACCAGACACACGTGTGCACCCATCATGCCGCACCGGGGCTCTGCTCACCTGCCCCCATGAGCCCTTCCTTGCCGTAGCGGTCGTACACGTCCCGCTTTTGCTCTGGAAGCAGAAGGAAGAGTCAGGCCGGGCACGTGGGCACGGCGGGGCTCTCTGCCCTCCGACAGGGCCACGGGCTAGGGGCCGGCTTTTACCCCCTGCAAAGCAAGAGGGCTAACGGACAACGCTGAGGTTTTGGGCCAGACAGCACGTGGCTC
>NW_005842829.1:91084-93544 GCF_000455745.1 Alligator sinensis | reverse complement strand
GCTTCGGCGCCTCGGCCGCCCTCTGCCCCCGCTCCCACGTGCTGTCCCCGCCGCCGGGGCTCTCTGCCCCGCTGGGTCTGCCCGGGGGCTCCCGGGGCGTGCCAGGAGCCTCGCCGGGCCCGTTGCACACCTGCAGGGTGCTGCCCCACCACTTCTTGGCACGGGCCCGGGGCTGCCCTGCGTCCTCCCCAGACAGGCTGCAGGGTGCACTGTGCTGCACATCCCGGTCCTCGTCCTCGGGCAGGCCGCAGGAGGAGGCGACGCTGGGGCTGCGTGGAGGCGCTGGAGACGCGGGGGTACAGCTCCGTAGGTCGGGCGGCTCCTGGTGGCTTGGATCCGCTGCGCCGCCTGCATCTGCAATAGCGCCCGGGGCGGGGGGCATGGGTGCGGGTGCCACCCCAGTGCCCTCAGGCGCAGGGGCCATCATTTCATCCGGAAGATGAGCAGAGGCCTGGCCGAAACCCAGGCTGCAGGGGACCAGCACCAGGCCCCTGGGGCCTTGGCTGCAGTGCCCGGCCCAGCCCATGCCCAAGGGGACTGGGCCAATGCCCCGTGGACAGAGCCGGGGTGCTTCGGGGTCTCAGCCCCGAGGGACCTCCCCGAACCTGCTCCGACTGCACACGCTCCTCACCCCGTATGAGCTGGGTCGACTTCAGCTCCCCGTCCTCCTCCACCTCCACCCGCTCCTGTCCGTTCTCCACAATCCTGGGAAACGGGCACTCAGATCCTGGCCTGGTGGGGAACAAGTGCCAGCCCCCCTCCATGCACATGCCCCCCCATGTCTTCCTTTCACACACACGGGCACTTGTGTGCATGCATGCGCAGCCCCTGCTCCCCTTTTCCCCTTCCACGTGCACACTGCCCCCCCAACACAAGGCCCCATTCACCACCCCCACACTGCCCTCACTCCCCCTCCCAACCCTGCCCCCCACAACACTGCCCTCTGCGTGGCCAGGCCCCCGGGCCACGGCACAGCCCAGCCCCTGCATAGGACAGCTGGCTCCAGCCCACGCAGCCGAGAGGGGGAGCCGCGACCCCTGCAGACGGCCAGCCCAAGCACGGCCCCGAGCCCCTGCAAAGGCACCGGGGAGCTGGGCTCCCCCCGAGACACCCCCTCTCTGGGGTGGGTGGGCAGGCAGCGCCCACACCCCGACCTCCAGGGCCCCGTGCACAGCCCGCCATGGGGCCCCCTGCGTGCAGCCACCCCACGCCTGCTTGGACCTGCATGGTTCAGGGGCCGAAGGGCCCTATTTAGGGACCGCAGCCAGGCAGGGAAGTGAGACCAGCTGCAGGTGGCAGCCGGAGCCCCCAGCACTCGGGACCGGCTCAGGCCAGCCCGACGTGGCCTCACCTGTTGGTGGTGACGCGCTTGCCGTTGACGAAGGTGGTGGAGCTGGAGACGGAGCGGAAGCCGACTCCCGCGTCGGAGCCGAAGGATGAGAAGAAATCTGCAAGACAGGGCCGTGGCTGGGGGCTCGGAGGGGCACGAGGGACCGGCAGGGAGGCACCAGGGACGTCCCCATGTGGCCCAGACCCGGTGGCGGATGCACAGGGCCTGCAGGGTGGGTGCGATGGCACGAGGGACCGGGCAGCATGGGGATGACCCAGCCTGGCCTGCATGGCAGCCCTTACCTGCCTGCCTGGGGAAGGCGTAGGAGCAGAAGGAGTAAGTCACCGAGGGCCCCCCTGGGCCGTGGGCTCGGGGCCCCCCTGCCGGCCGGTCCCCAAACAGGCCCATGTCATCTGGGAAGCAGGGCGAGGCCGTGAGGGCAGAGCTCGGTGCCAGCTGCAGCCCTGAGACTGCCTTATCGCCCTGGGGCTGCCCGGGCTGACGCAGACACACCCTGCGCTCGCTCCTGGCTCGGCTCAGCACGGAGAAGGCAAAGCAGTTCCAGTGTGAGCACACACGTGTGTGCTCAAACACTCATGTGCACCAGCACACACACGTGTGCCCACACAAAGCCCAGTTATGATGGGCAGCAACCCCAGCTCGGATCAGGATGTCTGGGCAGTTCGAGCACCTTTTGGCCCCTTCCAGGCCAGGCACAGAGCAGGCGACAGGCAGCCCCGAGCCGCCCTCGCTGGCTGCACATCCCCAGCCTCCACACCCTCACGGGGGCTGGACCCGCCGGAGGACGCAGGACATGGCCCCCACTCACCAAACAAGTCAGCGAAAGGATCCCGGCCACCAAAGACCTCCCTGAAGACCTCGTCCGCCCCGCGGAAGGTAAAGGTGAAGCCCGGAGCGCCTGTCCTGGCCCGGGGGTCACCTGTCCCTGCGGGGAAACCAGACGCGGGTGATTGCAGACCCTCGCCAGCCCGGGGAAGGGCATCAGGAGTGATCCACGTGTCTCGGCCTCGGGGCTAGGGTCAGGCACGCCCAAGGGCACCTGCATCTCCAGGGCTGGGACTTGCCCGCCGGACACCGGCCCGGTCATGTGGAGACCCTGAACCGCCCGG
>NW_005842829.1:82658-91069 GCF_000455745.1 Alligator sinensis | reverse complement strand
CCGCTCGGCTGGCCTGCAAGATGCCAGCTGAGCTGACCTTATAGGACCTGTTTACTGAGCTTTGCTCCCCGGATTTGGAGCTGAACCGACGCTGGGATTCAAAGACGACAAAAAAGGCTCTGTGGCCAGAGCGAGAGCAGGGTGCCGAGAGCAGCCCTCAGGAACGGGCACGGGCGGCTTAATCCTACGCTGGCCGCGGCTTCACCTGCCATCTTGCACAGGCCGCGCCTGCTCCTCTGCCAGACCTTTGTAGCCAAACCTCTCCCCCACCACAGAGCGGGGGACCCCGAGCCCAGGGCACCCCAGACCTTCCAGCAACCAGTGTGGGTAATCCCCGTCAGGTGTCCCCGGGTCTCGGAGGGGGAGCCGGGGCGCCCGGCTCCCCAGGTGACTCCAGTCCCTTCAGGGCTGGGTGGGGAGCACCTGCTTTTGGGGTGTCCCTATGACAGCTCTGCCCGTCAGGAGCCCAGCCGGGACAGACGGCCCCCGTCAGAGCTGCAGGGACGTGCCGGGTTCCCGGGACGGGAGAAGGGACCGTCTGATTGCCGTTTCTCACTCACCGGCTCCCAGGAGCCCATCCTTGCCGTAGCGGTCGTACAGGTCACGCTTGCTCTCTGCAAGGGAGGAGGAGCGAGAGGTCGGTGCGCACTGACACGCGGCCTCGGCTTGTACCCAGCCCCAGCACCGAACCGCCGTAGGAGCGGCCAGGATGGACAGGTGTGGAGTTGGCGCCGGTGCCAGGGCCTCGGTCTTCCAAGCCCAAGGATGACAAGCGGGGGAGCCGGGGGAGGCCCAGCAAGCTGAGGAGAGGGTGTCAGACAAGAGGCAAGAGCCTGGGGGTGCTGGACAGAGCCGGGGTGAGGGCAGCGGGGTCCCAGCTGGCTGGGAAATCTGGGGACCGTGGGTAAGTCCCCCCAGGCCACTGGTACCAGGGCGGCTTAGCTCAGCTTCTCCCACTCATGCCACCACGCACGGGGTGGGTGCAACCCGCAGGCCCAGAGCCCGGGAGCCAGCACCCGCCCCTGCTCCCGGTCAGTGCCCGGTGCCAGCACGTGGTGCAAAGGGCCAGGGGGCGGGGGCGGGCGCCGGCCCCTTACGGTCCGACAGCACTTCGTAGGCCTCCGCAATCTCCTTGAACCTCCGCTCGGCGAAGTCCTTCTCCTCGGGGTTCTTGTCCGGGTGCCACCGCAGCGCCGCCCGCCGGTACCTGCCGGGGGGGCACGAGGAGCCGTGAGGCCGGACTGCACCGTTACACGGTGTCCCCAACCCCGGTCAGACACGGGTCCCGCGGGATCCAAGACGGGGGGTGAATCATCCCTGGGAGCTCAGCCCCACCAGGCCCGTGCGTCCACCACGTCGGTCAGGTCTTTGTAGTGGGTCGGCTCTTCCAGTCGGAGAGCCGTTTTAGCAGGTGGTAATTACGCTGCACGTATGGCCGCGCTACATCTGTTCCGCGATTCACCAGTGAACAGCATAAATGTAACGTGTAGCCGGGCCCATCCTGTTCCAGTCCCAGGCAGCACGTGGTGCCCTTACTCTCAGCGCAGCCCCAGCCCCACGTCACAGGGGGCATCGGGGGGTGTCCAAGTCTCCGGGGCAGGTCAGACTGACCCCCTGCCCCCTCCGGTGTCTGCCAGGGCCCAGACGGGCAGTCGTGCAGCAGGCTCTGCTCGGCTCCCCCACGGCACGGGCTAGCTCAGCGCAGACGGACCCTGCGGCACGGCCAGCTTTGCAGCCCTTTCCTCTGCACGACGCTTCCCCATCGGAGAGGGGGATGCAGGGAGTCTGGGAGGCTGCTGGTGCCTGGATGCATGGGCCCGAGGGGCCAGACAGCAGAGCAGGAGCCCTGGGGAGGGAGGACTCACGCTTTCTTGATGTCGTCCGCGGAGGCGCTGCGGGGGATGCCCAGCAACTCGTAGTACTCCACCATGGCGGGGCCGGGGGTGCCGGGGCAGCTGCGCAGGGGAGGCAACAAGAGGCATCTGGGGCTGACTGGCAGGGACTGGACCCCACCGCTGGCCCTGCACCTGCAGGCAGCGCATCCCGCAGCCCTCTTGGGCATGAAAGAGTCCCAGTGCCACGGGGTGCCAGCCCAAGCCCACCCTCGGAGCTGCACGACACCATCGTTCCCGATACAGCCCCGGACTTCACCCCTGCCCCCGGGATACGGGGGGGCTACAACTGCCAACGTCCTGCTGCTGCCGGGGGGTCAGCGGGCGCTGCAGAGAGCCCAGGCCCAGGCCGCGCCCCTGCTGCAGAAGGAGGGGAAACCCCCCCGGCCGGGCCCGGCTGAGCAGGGGGCAAATCTGGGGTGGTGGCCATGCAGCTCTTCAGGACCCTGGTGCAGAAGGGGACTTCCCAGACCTGGTCAGGGCTGGCATCTTTTGGGCAGGGGACAGACAGCCCCAAGGAGGGAGCATCGCCCTAGTGCTCGGGGTCTCCACCTGCCCAGAGCTTACAGTGACTACTGGGGGCAGAGGGGTGCCACCCCCAGACTCCATTCAGAGGGGCAGCAGCACCCCACCCTTGGCGCTCAGCACCCCCTCTCTGGCCAGCAAGGCCCAGGCCACACCTCACTGCAGGAGGCGTGGTCCCGGCCGCATCCTGCCCGTGGCCGCCGGGCCCTCCGGCACAGCTTCACACCTGCCCAGCCCGGCCCTGCCACTGCCGCCACGGGGAGGGCCCAACTCCTCCACCGCCGCCCGGCCCCCCGCTGAGAATTAACACCCGATGCAGCCAATGGGAAGCTCAGGCTGATTGTGATGTCAGCACTTGGCAGGCGGGAGGTGGGAGTCCCTGGCTCAGGCCACAAGCGGTCCAGGCGTGGTGGGTGGGGCGGGGCACGGACAGGCCATTCACAGCGTCCCAGCGCCACAAGTAAGAGGGGTGGACTGCGCTGCCTGCCACGAACCGGCGACTTCAGCACAACGGGCATCTCCGAGGCTTGGGGGACGGGCGGCGATCCACGGGCCACGATCCAAACTGTGGGAACGACAGAGCACGAAGAGACAAGGCAGGGCAGGGATGGCGCTGATGGGAACGGCACAAGCACCTCACCTGGAAGGGGAACCGCCACAGAGCCCCTGCGCGGAGAAACCCCGCTCTTGAATAAGGACATGGGGCTGGGGTCGTACCGCCGACCGCCTGAGGCGACTATGAAACGGGGGGGCAGAAGCTGCTAAAACGAGAGGAGCAATGATCACGGGAGACTGCACCCGCCCCCACGCAGGCAAGGCAAAGACTGCTCGGGGCGAGCTGTGGGAATGCAATTTCTGGGTGAAAAAGTGACCGTTTCTAGAACCCACAAGAGGAGAAGCAAGGCGAGACCTAATGCAGTCACACCAGGCCTGGCTCATGGGGCATCCGCTCGTCAGCCGCCCTGCAACAGCAACCTCCACACGGCACGAGGAGAGGTGTGGGGACCGGGGTGCTTCACTCGGCAGAAGAGAAGACCGAGGGGGATTGAATAGCAGCCGTCACCTCCCTGCAGGGGGGCCGCAAAGAGCATGGAGCTGGGCTGATCTCGGTGGGGGCAGACGAGCAATGGGCTCAAGCTGCAGCAAGGGAAATTGAAGCTCGATATTAGGGAAAACTCTCACTTGGAGTGTAGTAAAGCACTGAAACAGGTTACCCAGAGAGGTGATTGGATGCTCCAACCTTGGAGGTGTTTAAGACCCAGCTAGACAAAGCCTTGGCTGGGATGATGGAGCTGGGGCTGGTCCTGCTCTGAGCAGGGGTTGGACTGGATGTGACCTCCCGAGCTCCCTTCCAACCTTCATCGTCTACGATCGCACTCAACATTCAAGCAGGAGGGAACAAGACAAAAAAAAGAGTCTGCCACATGCGGACATGAGTGGAAATTAGACAAGAACGAGGAAGCAAGTTGATAACATGCAAACAGTTTGGAGGCTGTTTATAAATACCGCGTCAGAGCAAAGCTTGTGCCACAAAACAGAAAAGGCACCAAGCGGTCCGATAAAACCCCACCCCGGTTCAGTGCCAGTGTTCAGGAGGCCGTTCCAGGTACAAAGGCATCCTTCGAAAATGGAAGGTGTGTTCACACGAGGAAGAAACCAGGAAGGCCCACGAACTCCGGCCGCTACAGCGCAGAAGTGCAACAAGGCCAAAGAAGAATTTGAGAAGCATCTAGCAAAACATGCGGAAGTTAACGATAACTTTTCCAAGCACGTCAGCAGGTGGAAGCCAGCCAGAGACTCAGCGAGACCACTAATGCCCGGGGTGCCAAAGGTGCACTCAAAGCCTTCAGCCGAGAAGCTCAACAAAGTCCGTGTCCGGCACAGAAGGGACCAGGGGAAATCCTCTTGCCACTTCAGTCCTTTCTGGCAGAGGGGCCCATGCTGCAGGGACGACAGAGGGAGCTTATCCGATGGATTAACAGACCATGAGCAAGTCGCAGGCACTCGGCCAAGACCTCTGCTGGGACTCGGTGGTGACATTGCAGAACTGCTGGCAGCAAAACGTGAGCTATTGTTACAGCCGGCCTGCGCCAGAGGGCTGGCGGGTCGCCGACATAACGAGGGGACCCTGGAGCTACGGAGCAGGAAAGCTGGTAGAAACTGTAGTCGAGCATCCAACCTGCAGCCTCTGGACAAGCGAGACCTGCTGGGGGCCGGCCAGCACGGTTTGGAATGGGAAATCCTGCATCACCGACATGCTGGAGCTCACTGCGGGGGTCCCAAGCACAGGAACAAGGGGGATCCAGTCGACATCTTATATTTGGGCTTTTGACGAGGTCCCTCACCAACGGCTTTAAACACAGCTGTGGCCACAGGACCAGAGGGAAGGTTTTGCGGACCAAGAGCTGGTTAGGAGAGACAGGAAGCAAAGGGGAGGCTTGGTGGTCACTTTTCTGGATCAAGGGAGGTCAAAAGCGGGGTCTGGCTGAGATCTGCGCAGGGTTTTGTGCGACATTTTCACTGGTGACCTGGAAATGGGGTGGCACGGTGACATCTCCAAGCCTGCTGATGATACCAAGTGATCCTGGGGAGCCAAGCCCCAGGGTGATGGAGAGGAGCCGCAGGAAGATCTCGCCCAGCTTGGGAGGGGGCAAAAACCCAGCAGACAAACTGCACTAGGGAGAAGTGCAGCCTGGGGAAAAATACCCCAGCTACACAGACGTGGGGCTGGAGCCTGAACTAGCTGCTAGGACTCAGGAGAGACACCCCGGACTCACTGGAGATGGTTCTGTAGTCAGCTCCGGGCACAGCGATGACCAAATAAAATATTGGGCATTGTTAAGACTGAAATGGAAAACAAGCCGGAGAGCATTGCCCGGCTCTCTGCAAATGTGGGTGCACCCTCACCTCGACTCCGGCGTGCAGGCCTGGTCCCCACATCCCCAGCATGCAGCAGACTCAGAAAAGAGCAGCTACAACGAGCACGGGCCTGGAGCCGTTGTCAGACCAGGAGAAACTAGAAAGGCCAGGACCCTTCAGTGTGGAAAGGAGCCGGCCGAGGGGGAAGAGGACGGGGGTCTACAACATTGTCTGCAGCCTGCGCAATGTTGCTCCCCCTGTCCCACACACTAGAGCTGGGGGCACCAGCTGCAATGAGCAGGGAGTGGGTTTAAAAGGAACAAGAGAAAGGACTTTTTGACGAGCCCCCCTCGTTAGTGAGGCGCTGTGTTGCCCCAGGAGGGGGTGGAGGCTGAGAGCAGAGCCAGGATACATCCGTGGAGGATCCGCCTATTCATGGCTGTTGAATGGAGCAGGTGGAGAGGTGTCCTCGGGCAGCTCCAACCCCACGATGGTGGAGGGTGCTGGGCAGGGAAGAGAGCGCCCGAGAGAGATCCAGTGCCATACTCTTCCTCTATAGCGACTACATCTGCCACTGCAGGAGATGGGACGCTGGAGCACGGGTCTGACCCAGTCTGGCCCTACTTACATTCCTGTGACTCCCCACCCCAACTTCCAGACCCTCCAGCCTCCGCGGACCAACACCACGCACCAGCTCGCAGATGTGCTCCAGCACGGGGTCGATGATCTCCTTGTCGACGGCGTAGTGCCCACGGGCACAGTTGTTGGCCGTGTCCTCCTTGCCCGCGAGGAGCTGCTTGGGGTGGAAGAGCTGCTGGTAGGTCCCGGCGCGCACCTCGTCTGCAAGGCACGGCATGCCCGGGAACTGCTGGACTTTGGGGGGGGGGTGTGGGGGGGTGGCTCCCAAGTGCAGTTGCATCAGCACACTACTGCCCACTACCGACACGTGTGCCCTTGGAGCCGTGTCCCAGAGGACTGGAGGCCCTGCTCTGACCCACGGCAACATGCGGACAGCAGGGACGTGGCGCCATCCAGGAACAACGCTACTGTGGGTCAGCTGCACAGGTTGCCCCTGGCCTGTCCACATGCGACAGAGCGTGACGTCCACTGGGTGGCCCCCCCGCAGCTCTCCGAGTGTCTGCGTGCTAAAGGCAAACCTGGGCCACTCCCAGCAGGGGTCGCAGCCCGTCAGGGCCATTTGGTTCAGGGCCGGGCCCCATGGACCAGCTCCAGGATACAGACCCTTCAGCCAGGGGCCCTGGGGCTGCGGGGACTGAGGGCTCGGTAGTGCCAGGTGTGACCACAGCAGGGCACCCCCTGCTATCTCTCTGTGCCCTGGTGCCACACTCCCCAATCACGGAGAGCTCCACGCGCAAGAAGATGACCCTGGGCACGTGCTCGCCAGCCCCGGTCTCGTGGACGGTGGTGAAAGCCATCCCCACCCCAGATGGTCTTGTCGCCGAGATCTGCCCCTCGCTCCCAAGCAACAGCCCCCCCAGCCCTGCTGGTGCCTTTCACTCCTGACCTGCAGCCCCTGCCCACCCCCCACTCCTCCCCTCTTGCCAGGAGCTCCCCCCGCACCAGGACACCCCCCCCCCTGCCAGCTGCTTTGTGGCTCCGAGCAGTGCCAGCCCCTGCTGTCCTGCTCCTCACGCCAGTTGGCAGCAATAAGCACCAGGTTCACGTTTTGGGGGCGGGGTCACAAATAACTTTAGCTTTGGCTTGAACCCCCACCCAAAACCTGGGACAAATGGATTTAAACGGGGTGCAAACGGACAAACGTCTCCCCGGCAAGTAGTAAACCAAGAAATGTGGCTCCGAGCAGTGCCAGCCCCTGCTGTCCTGCTCCTCACGCCAGTTGGCAGCAATAAGCACCAGGTTCACGTTTTGGGGGCGGGGTCACAAATAACTTTAGCTTTGGCTTGAACCCCCACCCAAAACCTGGGACAAATGGATTTAAACGGGGTGCAAACGGACAAACGTCTCCCCGGCAAGTAGTAAACCAAGAAAAGCCAGATTTATTCTAGGACAAAGGGGAGAGACACACGGAGTAAGTACAGTGTCAAGCACTTAAGCTCTGGCGTCCAGCCCCAGCTGGGCTCGCTGCTCCCCTCCGCCCTCCTGGGGCCACTCCCTCATCCCAGCCCGGCTGAAGCTCCTTTCCGCGTCGGTCGCGTGGACCGTGAGCTGCAGGAGAGCCACCGCCTGCTTGGCCAGGGTGGGAACGCGGTCTTCGACAGCCGTCCAGAACTGAATGGGATCCTCGGTGCCCGCAACCCCGTCTCTGACCAGCCCCAGATACACCGGCCACTCCACGCTGCACTCAGCGGGCAGCTTTAACTCCGGCCCCACCGTCCCGTAGTCCGTACAAACAGCCCCGACCTGCTCGGGGTCCAGCGCGCGAACCGCACGGAGGAAGCCGATGGCCGGCTGTTCGCCTTTCGCGCTGTACTGCCGCAGCTTGGCCGCCGCGCTCCGGGCGGCCGCGGAGCCTTTCGCGTTGTCCACGGACGACTCCAGATGCTCCAGCCACGAAATCAGGTCCAGGAGCGTGTTGTACACTTTGTGCACTTGGCGTTTCGGGGACTGCAGCACGTCCAGCGCCGTCACCAGGCGGCCGCAGTTCTCCGCCACGTGCTGCAGGTCAGCGGGCAGGTCGTCTCCCTCCAGCAGGTCGGCGAGGTCCCGCAGGAGAGGCGTATCCTCCTGCTCCGCTCGCTCCTGCGCCACGAACCCCGAGTAGAGCGGGTAGTGCCGCGCGTGGTACTGCACGCAGCCGAACCACGTGTCCCACCTGGTCACGTGGGGCGGGAGCGCGGGCGAGTCGACGCTCTGCTCCTGCAGGTACCTCAGGAACCGCGCGCGACGCGCCGGCACCTTCACCGCGAGGGACACCAACGCCACCAAGCGGTCCGCTTGCTTGAAGGCGTCGCGCCAGGTGCTTCCCACCAGCGCGGCGACGCGCGCGCAGCAGCGGATGCGGACGCAGTTGGGCCACAGGTTGCAGAGCACGTCGTCCCAAGCCCTGGCCACGTAGCTGGCGCCGTCCGCCACGAAGGCCAAGATGCGCTCCAGCGGGATGCCGAACTCCACCATGCAGGAGATGAGGGCCTGCGAGATGGTGGCGCGGTTCCG
>NW_005842829.1:81490-82303 GCF_000455745.1 Alligator sinensis | reverse complement strand
CGGCGCTGGCGCCGCTCGTTGTCCTTGTGTTTGGCGCTCTCCATGTGCTCCACGATGGTCTGCTTGCGCACGTGGTCCACCGCCTTGCCGCAGGCCGTGCAGAACAGCACCGCGCCGTCCGTGTGGAACCGCTCCGCCCCGAACTGCGCCACGCGCTCCCGCGGCGTCACCCGCCCCGTCTTCGGCATCGCGCCCGCACCGCGCCGCCGCACGGGGGGAACCCGCGTTTTTCCGCAGGAAACGGATACCCCGGGTCCCCGCACGTCACCGGGTCACGACACGCCGCCGGTATGGAGCCCGTCCCGCCGCCGCCTTCCTTCCGCCCACGCCTCCCGCTTCCGGTCCGTCACTTCCCCTGCCCAGCGCTGGGGTTCACGGGAAACGTAGGCGGCCCCCAGAGCCGCTCCATCACTTCCTCCCGCGGGGCCTCTTGGGAAATGGAGGGAAGGGGGGGGGCTTCGTGGCTGCGCCACTTCCCCTGCCTCGCGCTGGTGCTCATGGGAAATGTAGGCTGTCCCGGATCGGCAGTCGCGTCACTTCCTCTACCTCCCGCAGAGGCTCATAGGAAATATAGGCGGTTACAGAGTGGCGGCTCCTCCCTTCCTGTCCCTCTGCCTTGGGCTCACGGGAAATGTAGGCGGGTAGTCGTAATACGTCACCTCCTCTCTCGCTCCCTGGGTCTCATGGGAAGCGTAGGCAGGTCGAGATCTGCGGCCGCATCACTTCCTGTGCCTCCCGCTGGGGCTGCTGGGACATGTAGGCGCCCCCCTCCCCCCCCGCTTCCTGCAGCGAGGAGTTCCCCAGATGCTGGAG
>NW_005842829.1:78720-81102 GCF_000455745.1 Alligator sinensis | reverse complement strand
GGCCTGGCTGGCAGCGCGGGGCGGGCAGGGCCGGCTCCCAGCCCTCCTCCCCCGGGGCCGTTTGCTGTGCTCGTGCCTATTAATACTCGTGTGATGTTCCCGCAGAGCTGCATGGCACGGGGCGGTGAGTCACCGCACGCCGCCGAGCCAGCCACGCAGCAGCACGCCCGCGTGCCTGCGCCTCCGGGAGAGCCCCCTCTCCCCAGGCCTGTGCGCACCTGCCCAGGCGCTGCCAGGCTCCCTTGCTTGTTGGCAGAGCTCAGCACAGGCCCCGGAGGGTGGAGACCCCCGCAGGAAACCCCCGTGAACCCCCGCAGGCACCTGCACCCCTCGCCTCGCCGGCTCCTAGGGCGCTCCCTGAGATGATCCCGTGCCCCCCGGCGGAGCTGGGTCATGGGCGGCTGCAGCCCAGAGCAGGACAGGACGTCGAGGTGCGGGAATGTGCCAGGAGGGTTTGATGGGGGTCCCTGCAGCCTCGTGCCCAGCCTGAAGCCCCAGCAGATGCCTTGGGGCCTCGCTTGTGATCCATCAGATCCTCAGCTGCTTCCGCTTTCCTGGGCGCCAGGCCTGCCTGATGCGGGACCGGCCAAGGCTCCACACAGCTCAGAGCCCAGCCGCTGCCTTGTAGTTAACGAAATCTTTGGCTAACAAACGGCTTGCTCAGGAAGCCTCCCTTGGCAGCTGGCCCACGGCCAAGCCACTTCCGCCCCTCGTAACGGTTGCGTCCGGCCCAGCTCAGCTAGCTGCCGCGCTCCCTCAAGGCGCCCCGGGGTCGAGGGGCTGTTTGCACTGCGCGGCTCTGCCCGTCTGCGCGGGACCCAGCGCAGGATCCGCCCGGCTGGCGGGGCAGGGGCTGGCGGGACCTGGGACCCTGCTTTGGCCCATGCTGGTAACGTGTGGCCCCAGTCCTGGTGCCAGGCCCACAGCTGGGAGCAGAGGTTCAGGCTGCAAACAGGGTGCTATGGGCCGGCTTGTGTGGGCCTGTGTGCAGGCAGGTGTGTGCATTCATGTGTGCACATATGCATATCGATGTGCATGTGCATGCATGTGTGCAGGCATGTGCATGTGTCTGGGCAGGTGTGTGTGCACATGCATGTGGATGTGTGCAGGCAGTTGTGCGTTCATGTGTGCATGCGTGTGGGCATATATGTGTGCACATGCACGTGCATGCGTGTGGGCATGTGTATGCCTTTGTGTGCAGGTGTGTATATATGTTTGTGTGCATGTATGTGGGCAGGTATACACGTGCCTGTGTGTGCGTGTGCGTGCGTGTGTGTGTGTGGGCAGGTGTACGTATGTATGTGGGCAGGTGGACACGTGTGTGTATATGCGTGTGCACGGAGGGAAGCCGGAGCCCTGTGCTGCCCCAGCGCCGGCGCTGCAGCAAGCCCGAGCCCAGCCTGCTGCGCTGCAGCACAGGAAAGCAGGAGCTGCGGTCGGGTAGTTGCAACATCAGCAGTGTGGCAGAGACGTTGCAGCACAGGATGGCGCCACGAGCCCTGCCCCAGCGCCCCAGATCGGGCACGCGGGCTCCAGGCACCGCTGGGCCCCGGTGGGCTCTGCCGGCCCAGTCGCACCCGGTGCTATTTTCAGCTCGTTGATTGATGACATGGTGTCACCGCCAGCCGCGGCGGAAGAGACAGCCCCGGAAGTCTCCCATATCCGTGGTGCCACGCGGCCTGCGGCACCGGGCCTGGCGCCCTGCTCTGACCAAGCGCCCAGGGGTGCTGGTCCCTGGTGCCCCAGGGGCTCGCAGCTCAGGTCTTTGGAGGAGCCAGGCAAGGGGTGGTGGAGGCCCCCTGGGCCTCCTTGGTCACAGGAAGAGCAGGTGTCGTCCAGCACAGCTGGCCCAAGCCGGGTGGCTCGTGGCAGACGTGCCCCCACTGGTCCCGCAACTCAGGGGCTCAAGCTGATCCACGTGTCCCTGGGGTGCAGGAGCCCTGTGGCTCCGGCCTCCAGGTGGCTGTTGTCCCATTGCCAACTCGGGGAACCCTGGGGGACCCTGGCTGTCCAGCGGAGCTGGCTCCAGGACAGATGCCAGCCAGCCGACCGCGCTGCCCTGTCCAAGCACCTGCCAGGACGTGGAGGTGCCCGCCCGGCTCAGGCTGCCCCTGCCCGGTGTCCCTGGGGTGCAGGAGCCCTGTGGCTCCGGCCTCCAGGTGGCTGTTGTCCCATTGCCAACTCGGGGAACCCTGGGGGACCCTGGCTGTCCAGCGGAGCTGGCTCCAGGACAGATGCCAGCCAGCCGACCGCGCTGCCCTGTCCAAGCACCTGCCAGGACGTGGAGGTGCCCGCCCGGCTCAGGCTGCCCCTGCCCGGCGAGGACTGGGCCTGTCACCGGGGCCTCATGGCGGAGCGGCAGGGAGTGCCGGCGCCGGGCGG
>NW_005842829.1:74562-77685 GCF_000455745.1 Alligator sinensis | reverse complement strand
ATCCACGTGGGCCAGGCGGGCGTGCAGATGGGCAACGCCTGCTGGGAGCTGTACTGCCTGGAGCACGGCATCCAGCCCGACGGGCAGATGCCCAGCGACAAGACCATCGGCGGCGGGGACGACTCCTTCACCACCTTCTTCTGCGAGACCGGGGCGGGCAAGCACGTGCCCAGGGCCATCTTCGTGGACCTGGAGCCCACCGTGATCGGTGAGCGCGGCGCCTGCCTGGGGGGTGCCCCCCTGTCCTGCCCCTGGGTGGGTCCCTGTGGCCCCCGGGTCCAGGGCAAAGCATTGTGTTGAGAGGGGGGCACAGGAGATGCCCCCAACCTGCCGGGCGTCTCGGGAAGCGCTTGGCTCCCGGCATGGCCCCACCTGCCTGCGGCAGCTGCCAAGCAGCCCTGGAGGGGGAGGTTGGGGAGAGCTCGGGTCCAAACCCCTCGTCCTGTCCCACAGACGAGGTGCGCACGGGGCCCTACCGGCAGCTCTTCCACCCCGAGCAGCTCATCACGGGCAAGGAGGATGCGGCCAATAATTACGCCCGTGGGCACTACACCATCGGCAAGGAGATCATCGACCACGTGCTGGACCGCGTCCGCAAGCTGGTGCGGCCCGCGAGGAGGGTTGGCGGGGACGACTGGGGTCCAGGCCTCTGTAACGTCCGTCTGGGTTTCTGACCTGGCTTCTTTCTCCCCGCAGGCTGACCAGTGCACTGGGCTCCAGGGCTTCCTGGTCTTCCACAGCTTCGGGGGAGGCACCGGCTCCGGCTTCACTTCCCTGCTGATGGGGAGGCTGTCCCGGGCAGAGGCACCGGCTCCGGCTTCACTTCCCTGCTGATGGAGCGCCTGTCCGTGGACTACGGCAAGAAGTCCAAGCTGGAGTTCGCCATCTACCCGGCGCCACAGGTCTCCCCAGCCGTGGTTGAGCCCTACAACTCCATCCTGACTACGCACACCACGCTGGAGCACTCGGACTGCGCCTTCATGGTGGACAACGAGGCCATTTACGACATCTGCCGCCGCAACCTGGACATCGAGCGCCCCACCTACACCAACCTCAACCGCCTCATCAGCCAGATCGTGTCGTCCATCACAGCCTCGCTGCGCTTCGACGGGGCCCTCAACGTGGACCTGACGGAGTTCCAGACCAACCTGGTGCCCTACCCCCGCATCCACTTCCCCCTGGCCACCTACGCCCCCGTCATCTCGGCTGAGAAGGCCTACCACGAGCAGATGTCGGTGGCCGAGATCACCAACTCCTGCTTTGAGCCGGCCAACCAGATGGTGAAGTGCGACCCCCGCCACGGCAAGTACATGGCTTGCTGCCTCCTGTACCGCGGCGATGTGGTGCCCAAAGATGTCAACGCTGCCATTGCCGCCATCAAGACCAAGCGCAGCATCCAGTTCGTGGACTGGTGCCCGACCGGCTTCAAGGTGGGCATCAACTACCAGCCCCCGACGGCGGTGCCCGGCGGCGACCTGGCCAAGGTGCAGCGCGCCGTGTGCATGCTCAGCAACACTACGGCCATCGCAGAGGCCTGGGCCCGCCTGGACCACAAGTTTGACCTGATGTATGCCAAGCGCGCCTTCGTGCACTGGTATGTGGGTGAGGGCATGGAGGAGGGGGAGTTCTCAGAGGCACGTGAGGACATGGCCGCCCTGGAGAAGGATTACGAAGAGGTGGGCATTGATTCTTATGAGGATGAGGAAGAGGGGGAGGAGTAGGCCGTGCCACCCCCAGCCCCACGCTCTCCTGTACTCCCCGCAGCCCCCTCTACCAATAAATGGTCTCCGCAGCTGGCTCCAGCCCTCGGCTCGTCTGGTTTCTTGGCAGACCCCAACATGTGCACAGTACCCTAGCTCCGTCACTCCCCAGGCTCCTGGTGCTGCTGCCTGGGGGGGCCCCAGAGGCTGCGGGGGGCAGGGCAGCTGTACCCTGGCACCAGGCCTGGGGAGCAGGGGGGGGACACAAGACATCTGCCCCATTGGCCCCTGCCTGACCCACAGCCCAGGGGCAGGGGAGGGGTGAATCTGGGGCCGAGGCATGGGGTGGCAGGATGCCCAAGGGACACTTGGTTTGTTCTGGGGTTGGGACCACCTTGCCCCATGGGGAACTTGGAGGGGGGGGCAGTAGGCCTGAGGCCCTGGAGGTAGGACGCCCGCCTCCCTTGCCCTGGGTCTGTGCGTAGCCAGCTGTGTAACATTGGACCGGCCGCCTCCCGCGGGTGCCACCCTGGGCCTGCCACGGCTGTGGGGTGGAGCACAGCCCCACAGCTCTGCCTGGGAGAGGGAAGGCAGCAGGGCTTTCAGCTCCAGTGTGTCGCAGGCAGGGCCCTACCCCGGGGCCCTTGGCTCTGTGCCCAGAGCTGCTGCCTATGCTTGGCTGAGCAGGGCCAGTGCCAGGTCCCGGCCTGCACTTGGAGTGGCCAGAGGCCCCTCCCTCTGTGGGGCAGGCGCTGAGCAGCCCCTGGCGCAGCTGTGCCTGGGCCCCATGTTTGCATTTACCCACTGGCCATACCTCGGCCCCACCCTAGCTGGGGCGGTGTTAACCTGTGCTCCCATCTCCCGTGGCTTCGTGCTCCCCCCTCCCACCAGCCCCACAGGCCAGGAATGCTTTTTTCTGTAAAGAAGCTTTACTGGATGGACACGTGAATAGACACAAGCTCCAGACAGCATCCGGCGGGCTGGGCCCCGCGCCTGCGCCAGCAGGAATGTGACCGCTTGGTGCCCAGTGAGGTTGGGCTCTGCCCAGCCGGCACCGGTGACACCGAGCCCAGCACTGCCTTGCTCCCACCCCGCTCCGTGCATGAGACCACTGCAGCTGGGCAAGGGCCCCTTGAAGCTGCGCCGTGGGCACTGCCCCCAGCCCCGCACAAGCAAGCTCTGGGCAGCCAGGCCCTCCCAGGGGAGGCCGTGAGCCTGCAGCCTCCACAGCGAGCAGCTGTGCTCGCCCAATGGGAGCAGGGGGCACGGCTGTGCTAACACCGTGTTTCGAAACCCACCCCGGGGGGGGGGCGCAGGGCTCAGATGCGGGTGGTGTCCTGGCCAGGCGGTGCCGGCTGCAGCCCCTCCAGCTGGTCCAGGATGTGGGCGATATACGGCCGGCCCTGGGGGGTCGTCGCCCTCC
>NW_005842829.1:71661-72006 GCF_000455745.1 Alligator sinensis | reverse complement strand
GGCGGAGATGGGGCTGCTGTGTGTCCTGCCCCCGGGGCCCTACATCTGCGCCGAGTGGGAGATGGTGCGGCCCCCCCGCCCCTCCCCGGGGGCTGCCAAGGGCACCGGGGGTGGGGGGGTTTGTGGGGGCTGCATCCTGGTGTGTCGGAGCTGCGGGGTCCGAGGCAGGATCAGCGCCCGGGCCAGCCCCTGCCTCGGCCCTCACGGCCGCGCGTCCCCAGGGCGGGCTCCCTGCCTGGCTGCTGTGGAAGCCGGATATCGTGCTGCGCTCGTCCGACCCTGGTAAGGCGTGTGGGGGCCGTGGCCCCCGTCCCGGGGAGGGGGTGCTGCGGGGCGGGGCGGGGC
>NW_005842829.1:61942-71604 GCF_000455745.1 Alligator sinensis | reverse complement strand
CTACCTGCACGCCGTGGACTCCTGGCTCAGCGTCCTGCTGCCCAAGGTGCGGCCCCGGCTGTACCACAACGGGGGGAACATCATCAGCGTCCAGGTGAGGGGCCGGCGCCCATGGGTGCCCCAGCTCCCCACCCGCCCAGCCTCTTTTCTCCATGCTTGCCCCTGGCTGCAGCACCTCTGAGCCGCGCCACACAGGATGGGGGTCCCAGGGCATCCGGCGGGCCCAGGGGTCTGGAGAGCAGGGGGCATGGAGGGGGAGACACGACCCACAAGGGAGGCGACGGGAGAGACGTGGGGGCTGCGGGTTGGGAGTGAGGGGCCCCAGCAGAGCTGTTGGGGGCTGTGGGGTGGGCGAGGGGTGCTGGTCTCCAGGTCTCACCGTGCCGCCCCGGGCAGGTGGAGAACGAGTACGGCAGCTCCCGGGTCTGCGACTACAACTACCTGAAGCACCTGCTGCGCGTCTTCCGTGCGCTGCTGGGCCCCGACGTGCTGCTCTTCACCACCGACGGCAACAGCGCGGCCGAGCTGCGCTGCGGCACCCTGCAGGGTCTCTACGCCACCGTGGACTTCGGGCCAGGTGGGGGCTCGGGTGCCACCCACGGAGGAGCAGGGCCGGGGTTTCCCCATCTGACCTGCCCCTCTGCTCCCTTCAGGCCCCAACATCACTGAGGCCTTCGCACCCCAGCGGCTCTACGAGCCCAAGGGCCCCCTGGTGAGACTGGGCTGGGGCAGGGGGCGTTGGGCAGGCTCTGCTGGCCTTGGGGAGGGGGTGTGGGTGGGGCTAAGGATGCAGCCTCATGCGTGTCCTGGCCTGGGGCAGGTGCCTGGGCTCAGGGGTCACAGGTCACGACCTGGCTGAAGTTACGGGGGAGCCCGTGGGTTCTCCCTCCTCCTCTGAGGTCTTCCTGGGATTAGTGCCCTCGTCATACCCGTGCCCCCCATGCTGGGAGCCCCTGGGCCCATGGGAATGGGGCCAGGGGGAGGGGGGCCCAGGTGATGCCCGGTCCCACCCCCAGGTGAACTCTGAGTACTACACGGGCTGGCTGGACTATTGGGGTGAGCCGCACGCCGGCAGCAGCCCCGCCACCGTGGCCCGGGGGCTTCGCGACATCCTGCAGCTGGGGGCCAGCGTCAATATGTGAGCACCGCAGGGGGGGTCAGATCGGGTTGGGGCCGGGCCCGGGGCTGCCCCACGGACTTCCCTTGCCCCTGGGCCAAGCCATGACTGACAGGGGCCAGGCCCTGGTGTCTGGCCCATCCAGCGCCCCGCGGGTCGTGCCCTCTACACCACCACTGGGGGCTCTGGATGCTGCTCTCTGACCCCCTCCTCACTGGCCTCTCCAGCCGCCTGCAGTCCCCCCTTGCTGAGGCCCAGGGGGCGCAGGCAGGGTGGTCGGGGGGCTGTGCTGGGCTCTGACCCCCACCCTGTCTCCCACAGGTATATGTTCCAGGGAGGCACTAACTTCGGCTACTGGAGTGGTGAGCTTGTCCCTATCGTGGGGCCGAGCCCCCCGTGCCCGTGACCTTGCCAGGCAGGCCGACCCCCTTCACCCCGCACTGTCCCCCGGGCCAGGTGCTGACTACAAGGGCCGCTACAAGCCGGTCACCACCAGCTATGACTACGACGCGCCGCTCTCGGAGGCCGGTGACCCCACCGAGAAGCTCTTCGCCATCCGGGAAGTCATCGCCCAGGTGCTGAGCCGCCGGCTGGTCCCAGCCCCTTTCCTCTGCCCCCAGGACCTCGCAGCCTGGAGCCAGGGCTTGGAGTCTGCGGACAGGGGGTGCTGCAGCATCCAGGCCCAGGGGAGGGAGAAGCCCTCACCTCCCTTGGCCTCAGCCTGGGGGGTCCTGAGCCCTGGCCCAGCGCCTAACAGGTCCTGATGCTCAGTTCCAGCCCGTGCCGCAGGGCCCGATGCCACCAGCCACCCGCAAGCATGCCTATGGCTACGTACCCCTGGGGAAGGTGAGTGCCTGCCTGCCCTGTGCCCCTCGGGCCTGCCTGCACCCAGCCTCTCACCCCTCCTCCCCACCCACGCAGTACGCCGGGCTCCTGGACCTGCTGGACCTGCTGTCCCCTGCCGGGCCCATCCCGAGTCGCTTCCCCTTAACCTTTGAGGCCATCAAGCAGGTGAGCAGCTGGGCACAGACCCTGGGGAGGGGGCCCAGAGCCCCAGTGTGTGGATGTGTCTCTAACTGCTGGCTCTTATGGCTTTGCCGTGCCCCGCAGGCCCACGGCTTCGTGCTGTACCGCACCTGGCTGCCCCGGGACGTGTGGGACCCCGTGCCCCTGAGCGTTCCCCCGCACAGCGTCTGCGACCTCGCCTATGTGCTGCTGGATGGGGTAAGGCCTGGCCCGGAGATCCCTGCCTGGCACCGGCACCAGCTGTGAACTCCAGCCATGAGGGGTTGGGGCTGGAAGGGGCGAGGCCGGGGCCGTGCACCAAGGGAAGGGCCTGGGGGCTGGGCAAGTGCTGCCCCATGGCTCCACGTTCTCCCCGCCCCAGGGGGCCCGGGGCTGGGTGGGGGTCTGCTCCTGACTTCAGCCCTCTGCAGCAGTACCAGGGCCGGCTGGAGCGGGACGGGCCAGGGCAGCTGTACGTGACAGGCCAGGCTGGCGCCGTGCTGGATGTGCTGGTGGAGAACATGGGTAGGATCAACTTCGGCACCAACATCAGCGACTTCAAGGTGAGGGTGGAGGTCACTCCGAGCCAGGGAGGCAGGACCTGGCCGGCGCCTGCCCTACGACCTTCTGCCCTAGTTCCTCAAGCCTAGAGGCCCTGGGGGTGGGCACCACCTGTCCTGAGACCGGGGCTCGCAACACCACTGTCGCCTGGGTCAGGCTTCCCCCCACTGGAAAAGGCCTCTTGTGACAGGGCCCCGGGACTGGGAGCTGTGGAGGCACAGCCACAGGCACCCCAAGAGCCCTGGCACAGTGGGAGCAGAGAGCCCCGTACCCCCACCCCACCACGGTGGAGCTGGCTGGACTCTGCTCTGGCCCCACCCGCGCTGCCCCTTGCCCCCACCCAGGGCCTGCTGGGGAACCTGAGCCTGGCCTCAGTGCCGCTCAGCAACTGGCTCATCTACCCGCTGGACGTGGATGCAGTCGTGGCCATGAGTTGGCCCCACACCACACCCCGGACCGCAGGGAGCAGCATCAGCACAGGGCCGGCCATCTACACTGGGGCCTTCCGCACCCCTGGTATCGCCTGGGACACCTTTGTGAAGCTGCCAGGCTGGAGCAAGGTACCACCTTGGGGAGGGACCAGGGGGTCCAGGGCGTGTCCCCCTGCTCTGACACCTTGCCCTCCCCCAGGGCCAGCTCTGGATCAACGGTTTCAACCTGGGCCGGTACTGGGCGAGCCGTGGGCCGCAGCAGACACTGTACGTGCCAGGCTCGCTGCTCAGCCCCTCGC
Source organism: Alligator sinensis (assembly GCF_000455745.1). Classification (NCBI taxonomy): domain Eukaryota; kingdom Metazoa; phylum Chordata; order Crocodylia; family Alligatoridae; genus Alligator; species Alligator sinensis. Next base: position 68,191 of record NW_005842829.1, on the reverse strand, counting down.
GCCCCAACAACGTGACGGTGCTGGAGCTGGAGCATGCACCAGCCCAGCCCGACATCCTCTTCCTGGACCGACCCCAGCTCAATGCCACCAGCAGCTCCCGGGACGTGCCCATGCCCCAATAAACGGGGCGTCCTCCCTCAGCACAGCTTCCGTGTACGTGTGCATTTATTGGCCACAGATCACAGTGCGGAGCTGGCCCTGGGCACACGGCACGGGGGGCCCTGGTCCAGCTGGGGTGTGAGGTTCCCCCAAATGAAGGGTCGTGGGCCTTTCCTCCTCCCCCCGCCTGCTCCCAGGCTCCAGCCCAGCCCCCTTGGGAGCTCTCCAGCAGGCCAGAGCCATCTCCGGCGGGTGGAGCTGGTGCTAGTGTGGGCCGGCTCGTGCCCTCCGGTGAGCCTGCAGGCAGGCGGTGGAGCAGAAGGCGCCGTCGAGGTAGTGGAAGGGCACGCGGCCCAGCAGAGACTCGCCACACTGCCAGCAGCGCCTGTGGGGGCCGGAGAGCACGGCGTGGGCCAGGGCACCGGAGCAGGAACCCAGAGCCGGGGACTTTGTAGGAACGGGGCAAGGACAGGAGGGAGTGCATAGGGATCCAGGGAGAGGAGCTGAAAGGGCCTGGCCTGTTCAGCCCCGCCACGAGGGTAAGGAGGAACAGCGCTGGGGGCCAGGGACTGGCCCAGCTGTGGGAGCCAAAGGGCAGCGCTGGCTCTGGAACCAATAAGCTGGTGCCGAGAAGCAGCGTCCAGCAGGACCCAGGGGAGAGAGAGAGAGAGAGAGAGGGCACAAGATGGAGCATGTGACGGCCCGGCCTGGATATGACAGCCCTGGAACCCCGTGGGAGCCGGAGCCAGGAGATTCCCACCCCACTCCCCTGCGCACCTGGGAGTGGGGCCGGGCCTGGAGCTGGGGCCGTTACCTGCAGGTGGGGAGGGCCGTGCTGGACTCCTGCAGCTGCGCTGCCAGCCCCCCCTCCGCCGCCAGGGCCCTCTGCGGAGCAGAGCACAGGGGCATCAGCACCAGGGTGCGGGCCCTCTTCCGCCCAGCCGTGCCCTGCCCTACCCTGCCCCACGGCTCTGCACCTTGTCGCGCTCGGGGAGGGCGGCGAAGCGCCGCTTCTCCTCCTCCTCCTGCTCCTGCCGCCGCTGCTCAGCCCACCGCACCTGCTCCCGCTGCCGCCGGCGCACCTGCTGCGCCCGCCGCCGCTCCAGCTGCTGCGCCTCCACCTCCGGCCTGAGCGGCGCCAGGACCTGCAGGCAGGCAGGCAGGTGAGGCCTGGAGCCCCCTCCCGGCAGCTCTAAGCAGCAGGGCACCGAGCCTCATGGCACGGCCTGTCGCCCCAGGGGCCCTGGGAGGTGGAGCTGCTCTGCACCAGGCCAGGCGAAGGAGGCGGCAAAATGGAGCTGGACATGGACATGGTCTCCCCTGGCACGGGCCAAGCCCAGGAACGAGGGGGCCAGGGGTCTCTGGGCCCAGAGCCGGGCCCTGCTACAGGGACAGGGGCACTCACCTGGGCCTGGGCGTAGTCATAGCGGTCCGGCTGCTCCCCCGCGAAGCGGCGGAAGGCACTGCGGGTCGGCTTGTCGGCGCAGACGCAGTACGGGGGCCTCTCCCGCCCATCTCTGGGGACCGAGCACCAGCCCACTCAGGACCCCGATGGCACCACCCAGCCTCTCCCACCCTATCTGTCCCCCCGTCCACCTCCACACCTGCCCCAGGGCCCAGCCCCTGCTGAGCAACCCCCAGAGGGACCCTGGCAGCTTGTCCCCCTCCCTGTGCACCTATCGGGGCCTGGCCAGGCACTGGGGAGAGGGAGTGATGCCATCTGCTTTGTGGGTGGTGGCAGCAAGGGGGCTTTTACCTGACTGTGGGGTCAGCGCCGGCCTCCAGCAGCAGCCGCACGGCCTCCCCCCGCCCTGCAGCCGCCGCCACATGCAGCAGGGTGAAGCCGCCAGCGTGGATGGGCGCGTTGAGCAGAGCGAGGAGCGCGGGGCCCCCAGGCTGCTCCGATGCACACACGGGGGCTCCCAGCAGGAGCCGCAGTGTCTCTGCGTCACCTGTCTTGCAGGCCGTGAACAGTGCGTCCCGCAGCTCGGTGAAGGCAGCTCCTGGTGGGGGGGGGACATGGGGGTCACTAGCTGGACTCCCCACCCTGCATGGTGCCAAGACCCTCCAGGGCGCAGCTGGGAGCACTTGCCCAGCAGGACCCCCTGCAGCACCCCCCAGCTCCCTGCAGCCCCCAACTTGGTGCCAGAGCCAGGACCCCAGAGCACAAGGGCCCCGGGCCAGGAGCAGCCACAGGCAGCCAGCAGAGGAGCAGCCCACAAGAGGCACCAAGGCCTCATGCCCTGGGGACTCTGCCCCCATCAGCAAAGCAGGGTGGGGGTCCCAGGAGCGAGGGCACTCACCTCCTCCCTGTGACCCAGGCTCCGCACTTGGGTTTGGCTGCTGTTGCGAGGCCTCCGGGCCGTCATCGCCTCCCGGCTCCTCGGAACACGGCTCCGATCCTGGAAGGGGCAAGCAGAGGGTGTTAGATACGTGGCCCCCTGCCCCAAGTCCCCCCCCACCTCCCGGGGACCCTGATTCCATCCTCACCTCCAGCCATTCTCTGCCCCTTCCTCTTCTTCCTCCGGCGGCGCCGGGGCATCACCTCGAACTCCCGGAGTGCCAGAGTCCCCAGCGTCACCTCCACCGTCTCCAGTTCCCCCGACAGGCTCCCCCCCTCTGCATCTGCGTCCTCATCCTCCTCTTCCGACGGGGCTGCGGGGGGCAAAACAGCCGGGGCTGGGCTCCAATCACGGCTCCCCTCCGAGCTCTCCCTGCCAGCCTGGGGCATGATCTGGAGGAACCAGTCCCTCCTGCCCCTGCTGAAACGTGCCCTCCCTGGCAGTTGGGACCCATGAGGCTGCCTGGGGCAGGGCTGGCACTGACTGCCCCTGCTGAGGTCCAGGCTCCCCCTGCCCCTGCCCGCTGGACCCCACCCTGCAGCTGCGCTCACCCTGTGGAGCCTCCTCCTGCTCCATCCCAGCCCGCGGCACCTTCCTCCAAGCCTTCCGGGGGGAGCTGGTGAGATCGGCCACTGATGTGTCCTTCCCTGTGGGGCAGTGGCACAGGGGTTACTGGGGCCACAGGGCTGGGACCAGCAACCCAGATCCCCCCAGCCTGCAGCCCTGGGGTCAGGGGTGGAGGCTGCCAGGACATCAGAGCTGCCCTGCACTGGCTCGGACCGAGGTCTGCCTTGACCTGCCCCCCGGGACCTCTGCAGACCCCAGAGCTTGTCATGGGGCTGCACAGTGCAGCCTGCCTCCACTGCAGCAGCCTGGGGGATGCCAAACCGGTCCACTTTTGATCTGCCCAGTGCTACCAGCTCTGCACAAGCGGCTCCACAACCTCCCCAGCCTGCCTTTGTGTCCCACCCAACACCAAGCGCCGAGACAGGCTCGACACGGATGAGGGTATAGGCTGGACAAGCCTGTACATTCCACCCTGATCCTGCGAGCCACTAGGACCTCAGCTAGCGACTCCTGTCCGGAGCCATGGCCACGGACGCGTCTTGTGCAACGCACGGACGCCTCCAACCCTTGCCTCTGCCACGAGCAGAGACAGACCCCGGTGCATGCATCCCTGGAGCGCGTCAGGCTGCAGGCCCTGCTCTGCCTCCTCCACCACCTCCGGTCAGGCTCTAGCTGCGCCATTCCCCGCGCCTTTTTATTGATGCACTCCCCATTTGCGGCCCCCTGGCCTCCTAGGCAACCTCCTCCTGGCCCAGGACAGTCTGGCCATGCTTTACCAGGAAGGCGGCTTTGGCCGGGGGTCCCCGGAGGCTGTGGGTCTGCTCTGTCCCTGGTCTGATCCCATCTCTGGGCAGAGCATCACCGAACAGCGTCTGCCAGCTCCCTGAACCCATCCGAGGGCCAGTGGGGGCTGTGCGGCACACTCTGCCCCCTCGTTATAAACCTGTAACCTCACTCTTGTCCCTGTTCTTTTTTTAGTTGTCCCAGGAAATCAGCTGCTATGTCTTCACCGGCCTCTCTCCAGCGAGCCGTCTAGTATTACTCGGTGGGCCCAGGCCACCGCCCAGGGGCATTACGCAAAGGCCCATGTAAACAGAGCAGCAGACAGCGGAGCTGGAAGGGAGAAGACTGGATCCGAGCAGGGTCTTCCCTTGTTCCTCTCCCCCTGGCAACCTCCAGCATCCAGGATCCAGGCAGCTCTGATACAGAGTCCCCCATCCAGCGTCTCTCCTGGACTGCCCAGGCCTGGCCTCGTGAGTCTCTCCTCCTAGGGAAGCCCCTTCATAGACCCCAGCCTCCTTGCTGCCCTCCTCTAGGCAGCAAAAGCAGAGACAAGGGGTTGGGGTGAGCCGACCACTCCCATACCACCACCGGGGGGAAGCCGGTAGCCTCCCATCCCTGGCCAGAGCAGAGGATGAAGGATGAGGCTGGCACTGCTGGAGGCCGGACAGGGCAGAGGTCAGGAGCAAGGGCAGCCCCTTCCGCCCAGGACTCACCGTAGACCTGGAGGGTGGCCAGGGCGCTGTGCACACGCTGCACCTCGCGGAAGGTGGCCCGGCGGGTGCTGAGGGGCACGTGGTGGATGTGTGGGGAGGCCCGGGGCAGCAGGGGACTCCTGCCGCCGAGGAGCAGGGCGCGGGCAGCGCGGGGGGCGCGTAGGAAGATGCGCTGGGCACCCTGCAGGTGTGGCTCCCAGCTGGCCAGCAGCTCCTGGATGTCCTGCGGGGCAGAGCGAGAGCGCTCAGGAGCTCCCAGGAACTGCACCCCAGCTCTAAAAGCTGGGGGTGGTGGGAGGTTTCCCCCCAGGCAGTAACCAGACCGGGGGGGTCACTACCAGAGCCTGGGGCAGAGGGGGACACGGTCCTTCACCGGATAGGGGTACGGATGGTCCCCCGTGCACCCATCCCTGCCGTCTAGGCTCCTGCCCCGTTCCCTGTGCCAGACCTCTCCTGCCCCCGCGCTGCCCCAGTGCTCACCCACCTTGAGCAGCGCGGCCTCGTTGTAGCGCCGCAGGGAGGCGCCGGCAGATCGGGGGATGCAGCCGGGGGCCTGGGCGTCCCGCAGCCCCTGGGCCGTGCCACGCCGCGCCCGCACCGTGTAGCGATGGAAAGTTTTGTGCTCCAGCACCTGGGACCTGTAGAGAGCAAAGCGCTGACATCCCTCAAGCCCGGCCAGACCTCAAGAGATGCCAGCTCGGGGGCCTGGATGCCCGATTCTTCTTCCCAGCTCCGTGAGCTGGGAGGCACTGGCCCCAGGAAGGGGGAGCTGGGGGCACGGGGCAGGGATGGGGCCCAGCCAGACTGAAGAGCTCTGTGGTGCAGGGAGCCACAGGCTGGACCCTAGCTGCATCCCTGGGACCTGCCAGGGAGGAGGGGGGGTCCCAAATCATAGCCCAGGCTCTCCTCACCCGTGGGGTCCCCAGAGGCCGCTTCAGCCCGCACTCACCCCCGGAAGACGGCACCAGCAAAGTGCCCGCCGCCCAGCATCAGCACGACCCAGCAGGTGTCCGGGCTGAGGCCCCGCAGAGCCGCCACCAGGTCCTCGGGCTCCTCGCTCCTGCCCTGCCACACCGAGCCTGCTGTGAGCGGCTGGGAGCGCACCCGGGCACCAGGCCCCCCCCTGCCCTCCCGCTGCGATGCAGCCGAGGCCATGGGGAGCAGCCCTGGGACACGCAGGGCCCAGGAACAGCCGCAGCCCCAGCCGGGCTTGCCCCTCTCCCAGGTCCTGCAGAGTCGGCATGAGCAGGGCTGAGGCCACGGGGGAGACGGGGCACCAGGGTCACAGCGTGTCACTTGCCTGGGCAGCGCTCAGCACGCAGCGGTAGGCGGCCAGGAGCTGGCCCTGGGTGTTGCGGAACAGCACCTTGTGGGAGCGCCGGCCCTGGGGGGGCTCTGGCCGGCCGCCCCGGGGAGGGGACACGTCCGAGTCACTGCTGGAATCGGAGCTGGAGCCAGAGCCCGAGCCGGAGATGCTGGAGACGTCCCCTGCGAAGACCCAGAGTCGCTGCCGGTTGTGAGGGCAGCGCAGGGACTGCCTTGGGCAGACCCACCCCCTCCACAGCCCCTGGGGACCCAGCACCCCCCCTCCCAGCCCCTGCCCCTGCCCCGTCCCTGCTGCGGGGTCCCTGCAGGCTCCCCCGATGCCCCTGTGCAGCACAGGCCGCCGGGACGGCAGCAGGTAGGTCCAGGGGGAAGGTTGCTCCCCCTGGACACGGCCACAGCAGCTGCCGGGGGGGGGGGGG
>NW_005842829.1:61618-61928 GCF_000455745.1 Alligator sinensis | reverse complement strand
CCTCGAACTCCTCGGCCGTGAGCGCCCGGCGCCCGCGCAGCCGCTGCTTCAGGTTGAAGCGGTGCCAGTCCAGGCGGTAATGCTCCGTCTGCAGGGAACCGATGGGGTGAGGCCCCTCCAGCCTCGGGGGCCAGCCGGGGGCCACTGTAAGACCCCCGCAACCCCCAACCGCCAGGTGACAGGGAGGTTGTTCTCCTCCCGCTGCCCCACGTCGAGCCCCCCGAGGCGCCAGGGCTGCGCCTGCCCGTGCCAGTGCTGCTGCCGGGACTCAGCCCTGCAGGGTCCTGGCTGGAGGCTCACGCCGCCGGGG
>NW_005842829.1:60501-61075 GCF_000455745.1 Alligator sinensis | reverse complement strand
CCACGCGGCGCCAGGGATCCGCCCCCACCACAGCCCCCACTGCTGGGGGCGGATCCTGTGTCCTGATTGGTCAGGGGGACCTGGGGGATCCTGCGCATAGCAGAGCAGCAACCCCGGAGAGCCCGCTCCTCCCAGGGCAGGGGTGGATCCCGCACCCTATTGGTCAGCGCTGCACGACTCAGGGAAATGAGTGGCTCCCAGGCCCACACCGGCCAGCAGACAGAGAGATCCTACACCCCATTGGTTAGGGCTGGCAAAGGATCCCATGTTCCCCGTGGTCAGTGCCGGAGGAGGAGGATCCCACACCCCATTGGCCAGGGCGGTGAGGGGATCCAGCACTCTATTGGCCAGGGCTGCAGGGGACTCACAGGTTCCCATTGGCTAGAGATGTAGGAGGGTCCCACACCACAGTGGTCGGCCCTGGGGGGATCCCACACCCCATTGGTCAGTGCTAGAAGGGGGGATCCCACACCCCAATAGTCAGGGCGGCAGGGCGCTCGCACATTCCAATTGGTCAGTGACAACGGAGGATCCCACACCCCATTGGTCAGTGCTGGGAGGCGACCCCCACCCC
>NW_005842829.1:52911-58842 GCF_000455745.1 Alligator sinensis | reverse complement strand
GCTGGGCAGCTGAGCTGTCCCCTCTCCCCCAGGATCCAGGAGAACAGCTTCCTCATCTGTATCCTGGTGGTGGCGGGCGTCTTCTGGGTGCATCGCCTCGTCAAGTTCATCTACAACATCTGCTGCTACTGGGAGATCCACTCCTTCTACATCAACGCTCTCAAGATCCCCATGGTGGGTGCCCGGCTCGCGGGGTCGGTCGCAGCTGCTGCCCCCTGCCCCTGGGGTCCTCTGGACCCCCCCCCGGGGGTTACGAAACGGCCTCACGGCCTGTGCGAAGGCTCCAAGTGCCCCTGCCCACACCATCCCCCGCCGCCTGCAGCCATCTGCTCCCCGCCCTGCCAGCTGTTAATTAGGGACCAGCTTTTCCCTGCTGGGTCACAGCCTCGTTAGCATTAACGAGCTTATCCTCATGCCATCCCTGGGCGGAGGACAGCGTGACTATCCCAATTTCCTCATAGAAGCAGCTGAGCTGGCCATGGGCACGTGGCATCTGACACAGCCTGGGGTCGAAGCCTGCTCTGCCTCCACTCCCCAAATCGCCCCTAGGATCGAGGCAGTGCCTGAAGGGCACGGCCGGGTTCTGCCTGGGACGACCTTGTTGTTCTGACGAGCGTCAAGAGCTTTGCAACCAATTTAGGGGGTGGCCCGTGTCCGCTGGGGACAGGGGAGGCCGGGTCCTGCTCCCAGCTCTGCCCCGGGCTCCAGGGGCACCGAACAAGCCCTGTCCTCTCCCTGCTTCTCTCTGCCAGTCGTGGCCCGTCGTGGTGGGAGACCTGGACCTCAGGCTGGGGACTGCCAGGGCCTTGCTTGTGCCCCCAGGCAGCCGAGGTCTCAGAGCTGCCGTGTGCCCACGGGTGCGGTGCTCACGCACGCGGCAGCCCAAGGACGTCTCTCCTGTCAGCCCAGCACGGGTTGCAGAGTGGGAACGAGCCTCCGGCCTCATCTGCTGCGGGGGTGTCGGTGCCCAGCCCAGTGGTTGGGGGAGCTCTTGGCCAGGGCAGGGAGCCCGTTCCCCTGGGCCTGCAGACACTGATGCCTCACTCCCCAACAGGCCACACTGCCCTACTTCACGTGGCAGGAGGTGCAGGCGCGCATCGTGCAGATCCAGAAGGAGCACCAGATCTGTATCCACAAGAAGGAGCTGACGGAGCTGGACGTCTACCACCGCATCTTGCGCTTCAAGAACTACATGGTGGCCATGGTGAACAAGTCGCTGCTGCCCGTGCGCTTCCGCTTGCCGCTGCTGGGCGACACTGTCTTCTACACGCGTGGCCTCAAGTACAACTTCGAGCTCATCTTCTTCTGGGGGCCTGGCTCGCTCTTCGAGAACGAGTGGAGCCTGAAGGCCGAGTACAAGCGAGCTGGGCACCGCCTGGAGCTGGCTGATAAGCTCAGCACCCGCATCCTCTGGATCGGCATCGCCAACTTCCTGCTCTGCCCCCTCATCCTCATCTGGCAGATCCTCTACGCCTTCTTCAGCTACACCGAGATCCTCAAGCGGGAGCCGGGCAGCCTGGGCGCCCGCTGCTGGTCGCTCTATGGCCGCTGCTACCTGCGCCACTTCAACGAGCTGGACCATGAGCTCCACTCACGCCTCAGCAAGGGCTACAAGGCGGCCTCCAAGTACATGAACTGCTTCATCTCGCCCCTGCTCACCATCGTGGCCAAGAACGTGGCCTTCTTCGCCGGCTCCATCCTGGCCGTGCTTATTGCCCTCACCATCTATGATGAGGACGTGCTGGCCGTGGAACACGTGCTCACTACTGTCACGCTGCTGGGTGTTGGCGTCACCATCTGCCGGTGAGGGGCCGGGCGGGTGTGGGCTTTGGGACTGCAACGGGGGTGCAGCTGCTGGGCACCCTGGCACGGTCTCAGGGCTGGCCAATGGGCCTCACTGCTACAAAATCAGGATCCTTGTCCATTGGTGCCTGGCAGCTCTGGGCCTGCTCTGCATGTGGGTGCAGCGCCCTTGGCACGGTGCTGGGAGGCTGAGGCACTGGCATGGGCATGTGCTAGGATCTGTGGGACGGGGGTGGGTTGCTGGCTGAGCCCGGGGGGAGCCTCCAGGGGCGGGGGACGGGGAGCTCACCCAGCAGGTCCCTGAGGCCAGTGTCCTGTGTCCCGGCCCCGCAGGTCCTTCATCCCTGACCAGCACCTGGTGTTCTGCCCACAGCAGCTGCTGCGGGTCATCCTCGCACACATCCACTACATGCCCGACCACTGGCAGGGCAATGCGCATCGCTATGAGACCCGTGACGAGTTCGCGCAGCTCTTCCAGTACAAGGCGGTGAGCTGGGGGTGGGGATGGGGAGGGGCAGGGGCCAGAGCTGGAGGGCAAAGTGTCTCGATCCCCAAGGCCAGGCTGCCTTGGCGGCTGGGGCTGTCCCCAGAGGAAGGGTTGGGGTGAGGGATGGGGTCAGGGGAGGAGTACAGGACTTGTAGTAAGTTCACTTTGGATCTTGGGAAATGCTTTGCTGCCTGAGCAGGGCGGCCGCGGGGAGACCCCAGGGTCAGGGGACGCTGCAGCAAGGGGGGTCCAAGGAGAGGCTGGACGGGCGCTGGGCAAGAGGGTTGAGGCGCAGCGATGTCTGTCTGTGGTCTGCAAGGGGGGGGGTGTCCCAGGCAGAGTTGTGCTGGCCCTCGCCCCCCCTGCACGGCAGCAGGACGTTGGCGGCTGTGGCCCCCCTGTATCCTGGGGGCCGGGGCAGTGCCCGGGACTGGCGGGGGCAACGGTGTTGTGCAGCTCCGAGGTCGCACACGGGGTTCATCTGGGGGGCTTGGATCCTGCCTTGGGCTGGATGTGGCCCCTGCCAGACCTCTGGCTCTGAGATTCCCTCTGAGGTGATGCTGGAGCCGCAGTGCGATGACTCCGGAGGGGCAGGGTCTCCTCGGTGGAGACCTCATCTTTGACCGTATTGGTTGCCTGTGGCCCTAGTCCTGAGCCTGTGTCCCCCACCCAGGTCTTCATCCTGGAGGAGCTGCTGAGCCCGATCGTGACGCCGCTGATCCTCATCTTCTGCCTGCGCCCCAAGTCCCTGGAGATCATCGACTTCTTCCGCAACTTCACGGTGGAGGTGGTGGGAGTGGGCGACACCTGCTCCTTCGCCCAGATGGACGTACGCCAGCACGGACACCCCGCGGTATGGCCAGCATGTTGCCCCTTCCCTCGCCTCGCAGGGGTTTGGTGCAGGGCCTGAAAGCAGCCGGAAGTCCTCAGACAGACTGTGGAGGGCAGCCATCCCAGCATATGCTGCAAGCAAGCTACTCGCAGTGCATGCCAGGAGCTGTAGTCTGGGTGTCTTAATTAACATGCAGAGAACGGAGGTGGGGGATGGGTGGTGCTGGGCTAGGAGCCAGTCCGGCCAGCCGCTTGGACTGGGTAGGGCAGCGCAGCGCAGCACCGCACCTCCCAGACCGACTAGGCCTACGGGTAGTCAGTCTCTAAGGTGCCACCCAGCCATGTCTTCCGCTGGCCTGTAAACCAGCCATGCAACCCGCCTCAGCGCAGCTGTTTAGCTAAGAACCAAGCTGTCAACACTGCAATTAACTCATTACATTAACGAACTTTGTCCTCGAATGCCCGGGAGTGCTGCCTTTGCTGCCAGCATCCTAGAGCCCCAGTCACCTTGTTGGGGAGAGGGGCAGGGCGTAGGAGGGGATCCAGCATGCCACTCGGAGTGGGCAGCCCCTCGGGGATGTTTCCCGGGTGCAGCATGTTGGCGTGGGTGCTGTGTCCCTCAGCGAGGGCAGGGGCAGGGGCAGGGGCAGGGCAGAGCCCTCATCCTCCCATTGCTCTGCAGTGGATGTCGGCGGGGAAGACGGAGGCCTCCATCTACCAGCAGGCGGAGGATGGGAAAACGGAGCTGTCGCTCATGCACTTCGCCATCACCAATCCGCGCTGGCAGCCACCCCGCGAGAGCACGGCCTTCATCGGCTTCCTCAAGGAGCGGGTGCACCGGGACAGCAGCGTGGTGCTGGCGCAACAGGCTGGGCTGCCTGACAACGCCCTCTTCACCTCCATCCAGTCCCTGCAGTCTGAGTCCGAGGTGCCTGCGATGGCGGGGGACGGGGCTCCAGCTGTGCCCGGGCGCTGGCTGCCCCTATGGGCAACAGAAAATGGGGAAACCTGAGCTGTGTGGGGTGCACGGGGCCAGCTCAGCACTCAGCGCAGCCTGGGCCTGAGCTCAGCTCGGCTTAGACCGGGGCTGGGGTTATGGAGGGGCTGGAGTCGGGGGCTAGGACTGGCCGGGCAGTCGTGGGGATAGCACCCAGGGGCCTCTGGGTGAGACTGGGCAGGGGGAGGACAGGGCTCTGGTGCTCTGCTGCAGTGCCACAGGTGGTTTCCCTCTGCCCCAGGCCATGACCCCCTCTCCCTCTGCCTGCCACAGCCTCACAGCCTGATCGCCAACGTCATTGCGGGCTCCTCGGTGCTGGGCTTCCATGCGGGCCGCGAGGCGCCGGCCTCTCACCACCGCTCCGAGGTCGCCTCTGCCCCACGCACCTTTTCCCCGCTGCAGTCCATCCAGCAGCCCCACGGCGCCTTCCAGGCAGCGGGGGCCCATGCAGACGGGCTCCAGCCCCGGGCCGGCAGCACCATGACGGCTTCAGGGTAAGGGCAGTGGCCTCGGGCACCGGGGGCGGGGGTGTGGTGATGCAGTGCCAAGCTCTGGTGTTGCCGTCGGGCAGAGGTGGATGGGGGCGTGCCCATGGAGTCAGATGGGCTGGCACACACGGCCCTGGCCTGGAGGCTGCTTGGGGGCTCTCCAGGTGCCAGGGGTGGCACCGTGCGGGCCCCTGGGGCCAGCAGGAGCACGGGGGGGTTCTGGGGACCAGGGCGTCACCTCTGCTCTTGGCCCGGCTGCAGCGCGGACGCCCGGACGGCGAGCTCGGGGAGCAGTGCCTGGGAGGGGCAGCTGCAGAGCATGATCCTGTCGGAGTATGCCTCCACCGAGATGAGCCTCCACGCACTCTACATGCACGAGGTGAGCTGGGGGCCAGGGCAGGGGCCCGAGCCCTGTGGGCAAGCAGGGGGTCCTGGGCCTGACGCACCGTCCTGTCGCCCTGCAGCTCCACAAGCAGCACGCGCAGCTGGAGCCTGAGCGGCACGTGTGGCACCGGCGGGAGAGTGACGAGAGCGGGGAGAGCGCCCAGGAGGAGGCGGACGCACAGCGGGGCCCTGGTGGCACCATCCCACGCTCCGCCAGCTACCCCTTCTCCTCACCGCGCCTGCCCACCGAGGAGGCCACTACGCTGCAGATGGGCTTCCAGCGCCGCTACGGGGGCATCACAGGTGCGCCGGCCTCCTAGCCCGTCCCTGGGAGCCATGACCCCTGTGGCAGTGTGCAGGGTGGCAGTGTGCCCGCAGCCTGGCTGCAGTGACAGGAGCAGGTGGGGGGTCACTGGGGATGGGGGCTACGGTTTGCAGGCCTGCTGCCCCGTGGCAGACCCCCTGATGGCTCCTCTCCCCGCAGACCCGGGCACGGTGCACAGAGCCCCATCACACTTCTCCCGCCTGCCGCTTGGTGGCTGGGCTGAGGACGGGCAGCCTGCGCGCCACCCCGAGCCGGTGCCCGAGGAGAGCTCGGAGGACGAGCTCCCGCCGCAGGTGCACAAGGTACGAACCCACTGGCATGAGCACAGCCAGCCTGGCACCTGGAGGGGCACGACCCCTGGCAGTGCAGCCGGGGGGTCACGATCGCCTATGTCTCTTCCCACCAGGTGTAGCTCTGGGGGCTGAGGATCCCATCCTGAGGGTTTGTGGACTGGGAGCTGCCGGACTGTGGCCGTGGGACCGCCCGGGCCCCGTCTCCCATCCCGCAGGGCGCAGGTCAGCCAGGGCTCCTCTGTGCACGTCACCACTACGGGGACGGGGCCGCTGCGCCGGCGCCTCCTGTACAGACGCGCGTTGAGCTGGCGCCACTGACTCGT
>NW_005842829.1:51660-52895 GCF_000455745.1 Alligator sinensis | reverse complement strand
ATACGTGTGCCGTGTCCGCCTTTGTGTCGTCCGTGTTGGAGGGACCGTCCAAGACCTGCGCCGACTGCACGGACCCTGCCAGCAGCCAACGCCCTGGGCCTGGCGCTGGAGGGGTTGGACGGCTCCACTTGCCGGGGGGGGCAGTTCCAGCTGTCCTGCTGCCTGGCCTGAGGCCACCAGTGCCACGGCCCCCGGCGGGGGAGGGGGCAGGATGGCGCCTGCACTGGCTATTTCTGTACCGCGGTTGCAGCGCCCATGACCTTGTGGAGGATCAAGCCGGAGCCCGTGGCCGTGGGAGCAGCCCGCCTGCCCCCGCAGTGAAGCTCGTCCAGTGCCGGAGCCCGGGTGCGAGCAGGGCACTGTCCACCCGTGGCCCCGCACCTTATCCCCCCGCCCGCGCATGCCAAACCCCGAGGCTGCTGGACTGCTCCTGCCTGGCTCCGCGCGCCCCCCTCCGTGACCTTCCAAGAGGGGAGCGGGCCAAGAGCATCGTCCGCCCCTGCACGGCGAGGGGCCCTGGGCCGGCAGCGCCCACCCCCAGTTGGCAGCAGCACCCCCTGCCTGGGCTGGACCCTTGCCCGCTCCCACCCCAGCCCACTGCATTGCCAATGGCCCCCCTCCAGGCTGCTTCTGCCCAGACCCACTGCCTGCTGCTCCCCCAACAGATGCCCCAGGGCCCCATGCATGCATCCAGTCCCTCTCCCCTGCCCCCCCAGCCCCGAGCGCCTCATCGCTCCCCTCCCCTCCCCTCACTTGGGTCCGGGCTGTTCCTGCCCCGGCGGAGGCTGAGGGTCCCTTGCTGGGGCAGGGCCTGGCACCTCTCCCCAGGAGCCATTGCAGTGGTTGCTATGGAGACAGCATCCCAGGCTGCACATGATGCCGGGGGTGGTGGCAGGAGCTGTTGGTCTCCAAGGCAACAGCCCCTGGGGCAGCTGGGCCCCTTGTGGCGGGGGTGGGGGGGACGGGACCTGACCCCCCACAAACACCGGCTGGGGGCTGAGGGGATCCTGCAGGACCCCCGTGTCCTGGCCTGACTTACTGACTGTGCCTCGGTTTCCCCTGCCCCTCCCCCGGCCACTGGGGTGGGAGCAGCACAGCTGCAGGGTGCCCAGCTGTGCCCTGCCTCGGCCCCTCCAGCAAACGGGGGCACAGGCCTGCGCCCGGCCCCTCGCTGGGGGGGTCTCGGGGACAGGCCTCTGGCAAGGGCCTGCCTGGGCACGCTGCGGGCTGGGAGC
>NW_005842829.1:50171-50699 GCF_000455745.1 Alligator sinensis | reverse complement strand
CCCCCCCCCCCCCGTGCGTGTGCCCCGCCGGGCCCGGCTCTGTGTGTGCACGCCTGCCCGCCCCGCACACGCACACGCACAGGCCGGCCACCTTTGCACGTGGGGGGAGGGCCGGCTCACACCTCACAGCCCTTTGCACGCCCCGCGCCCGTGCTCTCGCACCTGTGTGCGTGCCCAGAGCAGTGTGCATTCGCGCACACGCTCACATCCACCTGCGAGTGTGTGGGCCCGGCCTGCATTTGCACACACCAGTGTCCCATGCTCACACCCTTGCAAGCGTATACCCAGACCAGCACGCGTTTGCACGCATGCTCCCACCCACCACGTGGGAGCCCGTGTGCCCAGTCCACATTTGCACACGCCAGTGGCCCCGTGCTCACACCTGTGCACACGTACGCACAGACCCGTGTGCATTTGCACACGTGCTCACACTCACAGACAAGTCCGCGAACCCGGCCTGCGTTTGCACGCACCGGCGCCCCCATGCTCACACCCGTGCAGGGCCTCGTCCAGCCCGTGCGCGTGCGC
>NW_005842829.1:45905-46871 GCF_000455745.1 Alligator sinensis | reverse complement strand
ATGGGGGGGGGCTGGGTCGAGGGCTGTGACCCCCGTCTGGGACGCGGCTGCTTGTCGGTGACGCCCCCGCACGCAGGGACGGGCTCTGGTCCCCCTGCCCGGCCGGGCCCTGCGGCGCCACGGCGCGCGGCCTCGCCTGTGCCGGCTGCAGGGGCCGGAGGGACGACGGGCTTCGTACCACTGGGACGGGGGACGGTTTGGGATGGGGTTATGCAATGGTTTGTTGCTGCCAGAAGGGTAACGGCATCCCGGGCTGCATTGGCAGGAGCGATGCCGGCAGATGGAGGGAGGTGATCCTTCCCCTCTATTCGGCGTGGGGAGGCCACATCTGGAGTCCTGCGTCCAGCTGTGGCCCCCACTTCAGAAAGGATGTGGACACATTGGAGAGGGAGTGCAGAGGAGGGCAATGGACGTGGTTGTGGGGCTGGGGGACAGGACTGGTGAGGGGAGGCTGAGGGAAATGGGCTGATTGAGTCTGGAGAAGGGAAGACCGAGGGGGATTGAACAGCAGCCTTCACCTCCCTGCAGGGGCCAGGGCTGGAGCCTTGCCCCCATGGGGCTGGTGCTCGCCGCCCTGCCGCTTCCCGGGGCTCGGGGCTGGCCTGCACAGGGCCCGCAGGCCCCTTCCCCTGGGGGGGCCCGGAGCTGGTGGGGGGGCAGCCTCTCACGGAGACATCCCTTCTCCCCCCGGCCCAGAGCTCGGAGTGGAAGGTGAACGCGTCGCTGGCCCTGCTCAATCAGACCCAGAACCTGGTCATCGGCCTGGGGCTGCTGGCCGGGTCCCTGCTCTGCGCCTACTTCGTCACCGAGGGCAAGCTCCAGGTGCGCCCCGGCCCGGCCCGGCCCGGCCCCTGCCCCCCGGCCCTGCCCCGGCCCGCCTCTGACCCCCGTCTTTCGCAGGTGGGCGACTTCGTGCTGTTCGGCACCTACATCATCCAGCTCTACACGCCGCTCAACTGGGTCGGC
>NW_005842829.1:44733-45154 GCF_000455745.1 Alligator sinensis | reverse complement strand
GGGGTGAACGCCGGCGACCTGCGCTTCCAGGCCGGCCGCGTCGAGTTCGAGAACGTGCACTTCAGCTACGTGGACGGGTGAGGGGGCGCGGGCGGGCGCGGGGCCAGGCCCTGCCAGCTGCCCCCAGGGCTGGGACTGACCCCCGCCCAACTGCCCTCCCCCAGGAAGGAAATCCTGCAGGACGTGTCCTTCTCGGTGATGCCTGGACAGACCCTGGCGCTGGTGAGCGCGGCCCGGGGGGGCCTGGCTGCAGGCGGGGGCTGCCGGCACCGGTCCAGGCCGTGGGGGGGCCCCGGACACAGGTCTCGCAGTGCCCGGGGCAGCAGGGGTGGGACCCCCAGGCTGGGGGGCAGGGGCAATTGGTCCCCTCCAGCCCCCAGCGGCTGGGGCCGGGGCCCGGGTTTTGGCCCGCCCGGGGGGG
>NW_005842829.1:43269-44286 GCF_000455745.1 Alligator sinensis | reverse complement strand
CGCCGCCGACATCCACGACCGCATCCTCTCCTTCCCCGACGGTGAGGCCGGACGCCCACGGGCGCGGGGCGGGCACCCGGGGGCTGCGCAGGGCTGTGGGGGGGATGCTGGGACGGGGCCCCAAGGGTGTTGGGGGGATGCAGCTGGGAGCCACCTCCCTTGCCCACAAGCCCACCCGTGGCAGGGGCTGGGGCACGGTGACGCCGGGCTGTGCCCGCAGGCTACGACACGCAGGTGGGTGAGCGCGGCCTGAAGCTGAGCGGGGGCGAGAAGCAGCGCGTGGCCATTGCCCGCACCCTCCTCAAGGACCCCGGCATCATCCTGCTGGACGAGGTAAGGGCGACTCGTCCCCTTCCTGTCAAGCCGTGGCCTCTGTGCCGGCCGCGCCTGCTCTGCGGCTCGGTGCCACATGGCTGCGTGGCCCCCACGCGTGTCCCTGTGGCTCCAGGCGACATCGGCGCTGGACACGGAGACGGAGCGCAACATCCAGGCGTCGCTGGCCCAGGTCTGCGCCGACCGCACCACCATCGTGGTGGCCCACAGGTGCGTGGTCGTGGGCTGGGGCTAGGATACGGGGGTGGAGGGGCTACCCTGTTCCAGCCTGGCGGGGGGAGCCCAGCGCGGCCCCTCCCAGGACTGGGGTGCAGCACCCGTGGGAGGCTGAGACGCGGGCTCAGGTCCCTGTTGGCATCTGGCTGGGAAAACAGGGGTGCTTGTGGGGAGACACGTCTGCACTTCCCGAGCAGGGCAGCCGTAGGGGAGGTGCCAGGGCTGGGGGGTCTGAGGAGAGACTGCTGCGGTCTTCCCATGCAGTGTCACGGGCACAGCGGGGTGCTCAGGGAGCAGGGCCGGGCGCTGGGCCCTTAGTCCAAGGTCTCTCCTGGCCCCTCAGACTCTCCACCGTGGTGGGCGCGGACCAGATCCTGGTGCTCAAGGACGGGTGCGTCGTGGAGCGAGGCAGGTGAGGCCCCCCCGCCCGCGTCGCTGCTCCCTGCCCCCCCCCCCAGCCCCGCCCGC
>NW_005842829.1:41741-43176 GCF_000455745.1 Alligator sinensis | reverse complement strand
GGCGCCGCCCTGAGCGCCCAGCGCCCGCTGGGGCTGCTTTCACGTCGCACAGGGGCCGGCGCGTCCCCGCGGCCGCCTGGGAAGCGCCGTGGGCTGGGCGGTGGGGAGGGGTGCGGTGCGGTGCCGCTCAGGGCTCCTGCCAGCCCGCGGTGGGGGCCGCGCAGTCTGTACCTGCCGCGTCTGATTGAACCCGTCGTCTCTGACCGTTTGCTGTGTTTGGTCTCAGCTCGGGCGCGTGGGCAGGGACTCCCCTCATCCCCATCCCGGGCCCTGGGTGGGGTTGGGGAGAGCAGGGGAGGCTCCCGCTGCCCCTGCAAGGGGCTGGATGGGGGGGACCTAGGCGCCCTTGCCCCATCTCTGTGGGGCAGGAAGGCACTGGGTCTGCCCCTGCTTTGTGCTCGCCAGCCTGGTGGGCAGCTTCCCCAGGCAGGGCTTGGAGGGGAGAAGTGGCAGGAACTGCCCCAGCTGCTGCGGAGGGTCCTGGCACAGCCCTGGGGCTGGGGCCCCCCAGCAGCCACCAGGCAGCAGAGCCAGGGGGGCTCAGGGCGCTGCCTGCCTCCAAGCGGAGGTGCGGGACTGGGCAGCAGGGCCCAGCTGCAGCCGCCACCTTCCTCCCTCCTCCCTTGCCTCGTGCAGCAGATGCGAACCCTGGCAGGGCCCAGCTGGCAGCCACGTCGGCCCCCCCTGGACCCCGGCTGCAGCACCGTGGGCCAGGCCCCCAGCCCCAGAGCCGGCCCCCACGACAGTGAGCCCAGACCTGCGCTAGCACTTTATTTCCTTCCAAGCAGCACCATGCACTGAGCTCACCTCCGCCTCAGGCCTGGGCCAGGGGGAAACACCAGCCCCGCTGCAGCTGGGGGCAGCCAGAGGGGCAACAGCTGGGCCTGGGAGGGGGTGGTGCCGGATCTGCCTGGAGCCCTGGGCGGCCTCGTCAGTGCTCCCACGAGGGCCGGGCAGGGAGAGGCAGCGCTGGAGCCGCGCGGGGCCAGAGGACACCCCCTCCCGGGACGGTACCACCAAGGCACGGCCCCATCAGCTCAGGCAGCAGCGGAGGGAACCCCGAGCCCCACCCCCGGGTCCAAGCACCAAGTCTGATGAGGCCACAGACCTGTCGTGCCCCAGCTCAGGCAGTGCTGGGGGGGGGGCCACCCCTGGGAGACAGGCCGGGGCCCCAGCTCAGCAAGTCCAAAAGCCCCGGGGCCGCGTGTCAGGCTGGACAAGGCCCTGCACCGTGGACGAGCCCAGGCAGGCCGGGCACCGGCTACAGGGGGCTGGTCTGTGTTCACAGCCCCGGGTGCCGGCGCAGTGACGACACCGTCCCTGGTGCCAGGCACCGGCAGCCTTTGGTCATGTGTTTATAGCCCTGAAAGGGGGGAGGGAGCCCCCCGTCACCGCTCGGACTCGGGTCCCGCAGCTCCGGCCGCCGCGGCTCTAC
>NW_005842829.1:41261-41547 GCF_000455745.1 Alligator sinensis | reverse complement strand
CCGCCCCCCCCCCCTCTCCTCCCCCCGCCGGTCCTCCTCCTCGCTGGCCGACAGCGCCTGGGCCAGCGCCAGGTCCTCGTCCTCCTGCGCGCTGCTGGGGAGAGCCCGGGCCGCACGTGAGGCCTGCTGTGCTGCAGAGCCCCGGGGAGCACAGGCCAGCGGGGCTGCCGGGGGGCAGGGCAGGGCAGGGAGCGGGGGCGCGGGGGCGAGCGACCTGGGGGACCCTCCCGCGATGCCGGTGCGGCGGGCGCAGGGTAGCCGCGGGGGGAGCAAAGCGCCCACGGGG
>NW_005842829.1:38818-39246 GCF_000455745.1 Alligator sinensis | reverse complement strand
GGCCTCCCGGCCCGGGGGAGGGGAGGGGTGGGGTGGGGGCGCAGCACAGGGGACGCTCCGGTTTTCTGCTGCGCAGCCCGACGCCGTCACGTCCTGTTTCTCTTCGAGGAGGCGGCCGGGTCGCTTCCAGGGCAGGGCTGCTGCTAGAAGGGGGCGGGACCCAGCTGCCCCACGCGGGGACACAGCGCAGCTCGGGGCCGGGGCAGCGCAGGGCTCGGACGGCACCCAGGGCCACGTTACTCCGTTAGAGAAGTGGGAATCTGGCCCCCAGGGCAACCCCGAGCTGCAACAGCCCGGGTGAGAGAGGGGAGCTGTGAGCAGGGCTGGGCCCCGCCGGGCACAAAGCGGGCACCAGCAGCAGAATGCCACAGCTGCAGCGAGCAGGGCTCAGGCCAGGCGCTGACCAGGAAAGGCCCAGGCGGCACCGG
>NW_005842829.1:32059-38803 GCF_000455745.1 Alligator sinensis | reverse complement strand
CAGACAGTTAAAATTCTGTACACATTTTGAGCCATTAAAACCCTCCACATCTGCCCGTCGGGGGCCGCGGGAGCGAGCGGCAGCAGCACCTAGCCGGGGACGCGTGCAAACAACGACGAACGGACGACGACCCAAATACTGCACCAGGACGAGGAAGCGCGCAGGCGGCTTGGCGTGGCGAGGCGAGGCGAGGCAAGGGGCCCCAGCCGGCTCCGTGCCAGCGGGGTGAGGGGCTGGGCAGGAGCCCGAGGTCGGGCCCGGGAAGATGCGGGGGTGGGCAGTCCAGACACAGCACAGTAACACTGACGCTCGGCCGGCCCGGGCAACCAGGACCCACACACCACCCCCACAGCGCCGTCCTCCTGTCCGGCGGCGGCGGAGCAGGCCTAGGACACAGCTGCTGCCGCCCCCTCTTCCTCCTGCTTTGGCAGCTCAGCCGGGGCAGGAGGCTCTGGGGCTCCCTGCCCCTCTCCAAGGCCCAGCTCCACATCCATCTGCTCCAGCTCCCTCTGATCCAGCAGCTCAAAGTCGTCCGCCTCCTCGTCCTCATCCTCGTCCTCGTCCTGGGGTGATGCCACCGGCCCGGCCCCCGCCGCCTCGCCCTCGCCCTCACCCTCACCCAGCTGCGCCTGGAAACTCAGTCTCTCCTCCGGCTCGGCGGGGAGGAACTCGGAGAGGGATGGCCCCTCGCTGGCCTCTGAGGAGCGCAGCAGGGCCGACAGGGTGTTCTGCACCACCGTGCTGATGGCCGTGGTGACGATCTCCTGGCTCAGCGCATCGAGGTGGAGGCCGAGGCCCGGGGCCGAGGTGGGCGGGGGCTCTGCACTGCTGGGCGCCGCCTGCCCGGTCCCATTGAAGTGCGTATTTACAAAGTGGAGCGGAGACGCCAGGCGCAGCAGTGCCAGGTCAGCGTCTGCTGCCTCCTTCTCGGCTGAGTCCAGCTCGCGGGCAGCATGGGCCAGGTCGGGACCCAGGGGCACCCCAAAGGCCTCCTCGTCGCCCGCCGGACCCAGGTCTCTGGAATGGTACTCTTCCACCGAGGGGAACTCCGCCAGGTCCTTGGAGAAGGCTTCCTCCGGCTCGCTGTGCAGGCTCTGCTGGTCCAGGTCTGAAAGACAACGGCGTGAGTGGTGGTGCCGGGTCCCCTCCCCACCAGGCAGCCCTCGACCAAGTCTGGCACTGGGCAGAGCCCTGCCTGGCTCTCCTATTCCTCCACCTCCAAGTAGCCTGGCTCCCCCCTGCCCTGCTGCAAGGCTGGGGTGGGGATACGGGATGGACGGAACGGACTTGCTCCTAGGAGACATCATGACAGCATGTGGGGTAACGGGGGTGTGGATCTGCTGCCTACCTTCAGACACGTCCGTCAGCTGTGGGGTGGTGGCCCGGGACACGGAGAAGCCCCCGCTCTCCAGGATGGAAGCCTCCTCGTCAGACAGCTCCGAGTCTGTGATGGCTAGGGCCAGTGCTGTCTTCTTCACATCCACCTGCGAAGGAGGGGAGCAGAGGGTGGGCATCTGCAGCACTACAGGGGCCAAGGCCTCCCATTCCCACCCCAGCCTCCATCTGCCAGATGCTGCAGCCAAGGTGATGCGACCCAGGTGGGAATAACCCAGGGCTGCACATCTCCTGGTGGTTGAGGGTGGCAGGGAAAGACCACAGCCCATGAGCAGGCCCTGAGAGCAGCGCCAGACAGTGCCTTCCCCATGCACCCACTGCATGACAGCCCCCAGGACCCGCACTCACACAGGCTGTGCCTAGGCAACCGTGATGCAACACCAGTGGGCAAGTCAGTGACAACAGCCCCTCTCCAAGAGGAGCTCTGGTGCCTTCACTCCAGTCTCTGCCAGTGCCCAGAGATGCAGCTGCACGTTGGCTCTGCTGCTGCCACCACAAGCCTGGCCCTGCTGCACTGGGCTCTCCTGGGAGGTGCAGGAGCAGCAGCCTGCCTGGCCTCTCTGCTGCACTTACCAGTGGGGAGAAGCCGGACAGCTCTGCCTCGCTCTCGCTCTCCGTTTCTGCCATCGGGTCATCGCCGGTCACCGGCTCACTCTTGCCCTGCCGTCCTAAGGACAGAAGTAGAGGGACCACTTTACACACCTGTGGCCTGGCTCCATCACACCTGTTGCTGCCCCTTCCTTAAACCCGGGCAGGACTGTTCCCTACTGGTCATTCCTTAGAGCCTTGCCAGGCTCCGCTAGGTCTCCCAAGGACGCTGGGGAGATTTCCTCAGTGCCACCTCCCAGCCTGAGCACAGCCCATCTGACAACAGCTGGACTGCGCTCTTGTATGCATGTATGTGCCCCCCTGCCCTTCCCCTTGGTTGACCCGTGGGGGGAGAAGCCAGCGCCTCACTTTTTTTCTCATGCTTGTGATGCAGCGTCTCGGCCTTCATGCTGTAGTCCAGCTTCATGAGGACAGGCTCCAGGCGCGTGTACATCCTCTGGATCAGCTCATGGTAAACCACCAGCGGCCACAGCAGGATGCTGAGCACTGGAGAGACAAGAGAAGCCGGGCCCATTAGCCTGCTGCTGGAACAGAGCTTCCGCCTGCAGCTCTACTAAGGGGCCTGGCTCCTGTCCCACACGGGGCTAAAGAGCCTTCCCAGGCAGGGCACTCCCAGCACCATGCCTTCGGCTCGGCCCTCCCTGGCTCAGGCAGTGTGCCTCAGTCCCAGCTTGTGGGAAGTGCTGGGAGCTACAGCTCTCTACCTGCTGACTTCATCTGAAATGTGCATTAAAGATGGTTTTAAATAGCAGCAGCCTGGAACTTACAGCCAACTGCAGCCAGCCGGAGCCCAGGCGTCCTGGGGGGCATGGAGAGAAGAGCTCCATGCTTCCCTCTTGGCAGGTAGCACCTCGGAGATTAATTCAGGGAGTCATGAGCTTAACTAAAAGCTAGTGCTTAGTGCCTGCGCAGGTTGGCTGTTGCCTATGGAAGCTCCTGCCTCTCCGAATGAGTCAGTCTCCAAGGTGCCACCTTGCCCTGCTGTCTGCATGACTGCCAACATGGCCAGCTGCCTCTCTTCCCATGGCTCAGCTCCTTCAGGGGAGGCTTAAAAGCTGTGGGTCCTTATAGCACTTTGCTAGCTTGCTCCCCACTGCCTCTGCCAGGCTGAGCACTGAATACACAACCGCCTTCCTCAACCCTTTCCCCTCTCAGGGCCGGCACACGTGGGCTCGGCTCTGCTGAGGCCAAATACAACACCATTTCTTTGCCTCTGGGCATCCAGCAGTATTGTTGAGGAGTGGGGAAGGTCTTTGCTTCACCACAGCTCCCTCAACCAGCTACACAGCGGCACTGCTAACAGCCCAAGGCAAGCAGCAATGGACCCTAGAGGGCCTAGGGGCAAGAGGGCCGCGTGGTGACCTATCTAGCGTGGGACACCCAATGGGAAGGTCACGAGCCCTCTGCCAGCACAGCCAGGTCATGGCTACATGTCGTCTACTCACAGATGATGTAGGAGATCATGATGCCTGGAACATAGTGCCCGACCACAGCCAGGGTGAGGCAGCCTGAACAGACACTTGCACAGAACTGGGGGATAGACAGAGAGGGGTGAAGAGAGGTATGTCCAGTGCCGTGTCAGGGGTGACAGATGTGTGGCTCAGAGGTCAGACACAGGGCTTGTCTGATGTGGTTTGGATGGGGCTGGTTCTGCCTCAGGCAGGGGTTGGCCTGGATGTGACCCCACAGCACTGCCCACTCCACTTCTCTGTGATAAAGGGGCAGAAAGTGCCTGTACAGCAGGTGCCAGGAGCCTGCTCAGCGGCGCTTCACCAGCTGCACCAGTGTTAAGGCACAGGAGGTGACGCAAAGGCCTTAGCTGGACTTGTGCCCCTGACGAGAGCTCTCAGCACTGGGGCGCAGCATAAGGGCAAGTGCCTGGGAGGCCTGCAACAGCCTGGGGCCTGGGCCGACGCTTTCTGGGACACTTGGTGCCATGGCCCAGGGAAGCTGCGGGACGGTAATGGCAGAAGCATTGTCAGAGGCTGGGCCCTCCCATGACACACTGGGGGACCGGGCACAGCCAGCCCAGGGGACCCGAGACTCCTCCCAGCAGCTGAGCACCTGCCCAGCCCCAGGTGCAGCTCAGATGAGCTGGGAGGGGTGCAAGGCTCAGCCTGGCCGTCCTCAGCTCTTTGGAGCAGCACAGACACATCCTGCAAGGTCAACCGTTTGAGGGCAGTGGTCCCCAGGCCCTACGCACCAAGCAGGCTGCTGTCAAGCTTTGGGATCCTTTGTGAACTGCCACATGGGAAGGATGCTGGTGTGAGCCACAGTCCACTGGCCACTGCCTCCTGGCCCACCGCTGGAGACACTGCAGTAGCCCCAGTCTTGGGGTAGGGGGACTAGCAAAGCAGCTCCGCACCCTCTATCTTCTCAGAGGACAAGGCCTGCCCTGCTCCCACCCCTGGGTGCAGCTCCCCTCTCATGGGCACCTGGCATAGCCACCCGCCAAGTTGTACAATGGATTCCCAGATGCCAGGCCCTCACGGCCCTCCCTTGTTCTCCCAGGCCACTGAGGAGGAAGCTGACAAAGACAGCAAAGCCGTTCCTGTGGGGAGGAGATGAATGGGCCCGAGTTACCTTGGCCGGATTCTGCCTCTTGTACTGCAGCAGCTCCTGCAGGTACAGCCTGAAGGTGACCCAGCTCTCAGCCAGACAGTGGCACAGCTCCGGGACGCTGAGCAGGTGGGGCTGGGCCCCTGTCGCCCCCTCACTGGGCAAAGACATGAGTATGAGAGGGCAGAGCTGTGACGCAGCCCCCTTTGCCGGCAGCACCGCAGACGCAGGAACCCTTATAAGCCTTAAGCACCAGGCTTAAGGACACTAATGAAGTCCCTCTGCTCTGAGGATACTGGGATCTGAGGGTACCTGGGATCTGACAGGGTACAGCCAAGCTGCTCTCAACCAGTGTACACCTTGGCACCTTGCTGCTGTACAATCAACCCCCCTCCCCCTGGACTGGCTGGGACACCCAGGCAGAGGGGTGAAGTCTGCCCCTAGGCGCAGGGAGAGGCAGCATCAGAGCTGGGACAGGACATCAGGAGCCCCTGGCCCCCTGTAGCAGGTGAGCTGCACCCCAGAACTCAGGGCCAACAGATAAACAGCTCGGTACTTGCCGTCAGGCAGGCCCTTACAGATGGCACTGCTGCCCTGCCAGTCAATCCGAGGGATTTCCTCCACTCGGGGGATTCCTAAAATAGGCCAGGACAAGATCCTCTTTGCTGAGCTTTATTTAGGCCAGAAATCCTGGCGGCTCAAGGGCCAGAGGCACCATGTGAAGAGCACTGAGCTTTCTAGCATCTTTCAGCACAGTCCCTGAGCCAGCAAGCTGGGATTGCTGCAGACCCCGCTTGGGGTCAGCTCAGGGGAAGGCATCTCCGGGACCATGAGGGCAATACCGACAAGGTCCGAGAGGGGGCAGGAGGAGACGGAAAAGGATTCAGCAGCTGGGAGCTTCCCTCCCCCACACCCGCCCTCGGGCAGCGCTGCAGCAGCTGAGCTTACCTGTCCCCTCCTGGCTCCTCCAAGGGCTGGGCTGCAGGGGGAAAGCAGAAGAAATTAGGCAGTCAAATGAAAAAGTGCTGAGCAGACCTGGCCGTAGTTTCCCTAGAACCAGCCAGGGACCTTCCTGTACACTCATGGGCCCGCAGGAACTAGGCTGAATGCAGCTCTGGGGCTGGCATGAACCGAGGTGCAGGGAGCAGCACAAAAGCCTCCCCAAAGTGGCCAAAGCCACGCAGTCTGGCCCCACAACCCGTGGGTTCCAGCTAGGGACAGGATGGGGAGGAGCTGTTTTAATGGTCCCTGGGCTGGGCATAACATGAGCTGTGGCCCCCACCTTGGGAAGGGAGCAGCAAAGTGGCTGAGTACAGATTGTATCCTGGCCTCTGGTACCTGCCAACCCCCGTTCATCTCATATACAGAGCCCAGAGGGATGCAGGAGGCTCCTCGGCAGTTTCAGGACAGGTTTATTACTGTCCTCCCCAGCCCTGCAGCCAAGTGCCAGCTCTGGTGCCAAGATCCTGGGGGCATTGCCTGCTAAGATACATGGAGACCACCAGGGTCAGGGGGTGGCAGGAGGGGGCTGCTGAATACCGAAGGGCCGAGGTGCAGAACACCTTCCTGGGCATGAGCCTGGTAACCGTGGGGCAGGGATCTGTGCGGTGCCAAAGGCACCCCCACAGCAGAGCTCAGGTGGGATCCTCTAGGATCTCTAGGAAGCCAAAGGGATACATCTGGTGGGGTGGGACATGGTCAGAGCATGTGGCATGCCTCCTATATTCTGCCCACAGCCAACATGACTGCACTGCCCTGGGCTCCTGTGAGGTCTGCAGTTCTGGAGGAAACGCATCAGGGCTCTGAGCGGCCCCTCGGACACACACAGAGCTGCCACACACTGTTCGTGCCCTGACCCATTTATGTGAATGCCCAGAAAGGTTCTGCAGGGACTACTGAGGAACAAAGCCACAAGGCTGTGATCCCACATTGGAGCAGGATGCCAGGCCCAAGCAGCACCCGCTACTCACATGGCTGTGGCACCTCATGCAAGGAGGGGTGGGGTGGGGAGGGGAGTGAGGGGGGTGAAGACAGGGAACACAGTTCTGGCCAGGCAGAGCTGACAAAGCTTGGACCACACTGCTACCAGGCTGCTTTTGAACAGACAACCAGGAAGCCCTTGGAAGCCACTGTGACCCGCCCCGATGAGAGCAGGGAGACAGTGTGTGGAGGCACTGCACT
>NW_005842829.1:28517-31931 GCF_000455745.1 Alligator sinensis | reverse complement strand
AGAGAGGTGGTGGGGGGCCCCGCGAAGGGGGAGGGGGGGGGGGGGGAGCGGGGGATGAGCCCTAATGCCCCTCAGCTTCCCTCAGGGCTCTGTGTTTGCTATAAGCTGATTCCCATGTTGTTATCTACCTGCCGTGTGATCCGGGCTTTAGATCTGGGCACTCTAGCAGAGCTGCTTCACCTTCCCCACCTTTATAAAGCCACATCATAAAGGGCACCAGGCCTCTGACTTCAGGAGCCTGACGCAACCCCGACTCAAGGGGGCTTCTATAACACAGGTCCTGGAGCCTCTCCCTGCCATGCTGGAAGGCAGCATCCTGCTGGCGTCCAGGCCCAAGAAGTGAAAGGGACCAGCTGAGTTTTGCCGCCCGGCTGCAGGAAGCACCCGAGACAAACAAGCAGCTTTGGGAAAAAAGAGATTAACATGGAGGCAGGGACCTTTATGGTCAGCAGTCTGTGTGGCCCGAGAGCACCTCCTTTAAGGTCACCCCCAGGGCACTACTCCCCTCCCCATCCCTCTCACACAGGAAGAGCCATGATCCAGAGCTGCTCCCTGGAGCCCACCCGCTGGGAAGGAAGGTTCTCCAAGCCTGGTGAAACGCTCTCCCATGCGACAGTGGCATGTTGGGTGTGGGCAGGGGCCCTGCCATAAATCGACCAGGCTATGCAAAATTATACAAGCTGGTCCCTGTCACACTTGCTTGCTGGAGCCAGATGCTGGTTAATGAGGCTGGTACAATGAGCCAACTGTATCCGCGTGATTGTGCCCCATTGTTTGCTCTGCTGCCTTGCTGCAGTGGGAGGCGGCTGTTTCTTTTCACCTCCTCCCAACAGGGCTGCAGGCCAAGAGCCTGTCCAAGAACAGAGCCCAGACCTGAGGCACACGCATGGAGTTCGCCTGCTATGTTGCTGAGGTGCCCTCGGGTCCGGAATCTTCCCCCCACCCACTGCACCAAAAGGCGGAGAAGACGGACCACAGGAAGCATGGTTCTATGCCGCCCCGAGGCGGCCGAATGCCTCGGAAGCAGAGGGAGGGTTATCTGAATGACACCAGCACGGCGCATGGGTTCCTAGGAGGTTGGCTACTGAGCTGACAGAGGAGCCCTGGGTCTGAATGCTTCATGCCGGTTTGCCCTGTTCCTTTGGACTGCCGCCCTTGCATGGGCCAGCAGTTAGAACAGCACCCAGAGAGACTCTGCCTGCCCCAGCCACTGCTCATTGCCTCCCACATGCATGCCAGTGTCCCAAGGAGCCCGCTGGGCTCTCTTGAAGATCAAGTCAGGGGACAAAGGGGCAGCAGCCACTCCCCAGCCTACAGTAAAGCAAGGGGAGAGCCGCAGTGGCAGTAATATAGACAGGGAATGTCAGCGACAGGCACCGGGCTGCCAGTTACAGCTGCATGTGTCACTTACCAGAGAAGTCAAACAGGAACCGGGGCTTCCACCGCTCCAGCAAGAGAAAGCCAAGCAGGGACATGCTGAGCAGGAAGAGGGGCCGCAGGGAAGTGGAGGAGAACAACCTGGGAGCGGGGGTGGGAGGAAAGAGACGTGTTATTGAGGAATGGATCCAGTGCTGCAGCTGGGCACACAAACAGCTGCAGCATCTATCTGCAGAGACCACCAAGGACCACCTGGGTCTCCAAGGACATCACCTCTCTGGGTCTTGGTCCATCTACAGCTTGGCCGCTGTGCCAAAGGAAGCTAGGTTAGGCCTGCAGGTCTTGGCAGGAGCTCTTTGGGCGGCCCCACGCGAGCAGGCTTTGCTTTGAATAATTCTTGTAAATAGCTCCATAAGCAGGACACCTCGGTGCTCCCTCCCTCCCCCCACCGGGGCAGAGGGCAGTCAGGGCCTGGCAGCGGCACCCAGACACTGCTCCCTGCTTGCCTTCACATTTCACGGTTTCTGGTGACTGCTGCCCTCAGGTGAACACCAGAGTTTTGCAACTGTTCTGTGGCAAGTGGGGTTGAGTGGGCTGGAGGAGCATGAGCGAGGCTGAGAGCTGGAGTGTGGCCCCAGGGGAGAAGTTCCCAGGGAGGACAAAGAGGAGCCCAAGGAAGGATGGCACGATAGAGACTGGCTGCTTTGCAGCAGTCTGCCGTGCTGTTTAGGACGCTGGCTCTCTAACAAGCCCTTCCCCCCCTTAAAAAAAAAAAAGAAACAAACACACACCCCTTCTTCCCGGAAGAAGAGAGGAGCTCTGAGCCAGGGTCTCAAAGCCAGAGGCTTTGCGTTTGTGAAGCCGCGCCAGGGCTGGCAGCAGGGTCTCCTCTCAGGAGAGGGAGGCCGAACAAGGCTGCTTCTTGGGAGAGTCCAGAAGAGCTTCTCCCTTCCTTCCCCTCCAAAGGGGCGTTCGCCCCGCGTGACACCAGCGGGCGCCTCTCCTTCCAGGCCCGAGGGCTGCAGGAGATGCCAACACGACAGAGCGCGAGGGGGGCACTGCGGAGATGCAACATGGGGGCTGGCAGGCCGTGTCCCCCAGAGGTATCCAAGCCACCCGCAGGCAGCATTGGCGGTCACCAGGCACCGACCGGCCTGTTCTCCGGCTGCTCCTCTCCCCCGCTGGGCAGTGCCCGAGCCCCACTCTCAAGGCCAGGCCCTCCCAATTCGCCGGCCTCCATGGAGCACGTGCATTCACTCGCCATTAGCCCAAGAACTCCCAACTCTCTCTCTCTCTCTCTCTCTCTGAGGTGCCAGGATGCAACAAGCCAGCCCAGCGATCCCCTGTCCTCGCCCCGCGCTGCAGCCAGCACCCGGCCGCCCTCCACCCCTTCCACACCAGCACGCCCCGACCCTGCACCCACCTCCCGGCCCCAAACCCTGTGCTGAAGGCTCAGAAGCCCCAACCTGCATACCCCGAGGGGAAAGGGATCAGCAGCTCAGCACTGCACGGACGGGCGCGGGGTATCGGGGCGAGCCCGCCTCCAGCTAGCTCGTCACCTCGTCCGTCCTGGGTCTTCACCCTCTCCCTGCCCATGCTCTCCTTTCCCCTTTGGGAAGCCTCAGGCCGGGAAGATTTTGCCGGCGAACCGAAATCCGTGTTTACGCAGATCGACAGGATGTTTTGCGCTGCAGCCCGCAGCCGCTCGTCCTCCCCGCTCGCGGCTGCAGCCGCCCGCTCCAGGAGGGACATGCCCGCTCACAAACAGCGCCCCCGGCTCGGCAAGGGCTCGATGCCCCCGAGCGCACACCAGCGAGGGGTGGGGCCGAGGCCCCTCTTTGCCCCGGGCTCGGGGTGAAGGGCACGGATGCAGCCGGGACACACAGCAGAACTGAAAGCGAGCGTGGGCGGGTCTCCGGCCGGCCCCAGCTGCTGGCGGCAGCACTTTATCATCAAAGGCCAAATCCTGTCGGACCTCTTGGCACCTCCCTCGCGTCAGGGAGACGCCTGCACGCTCGCCCGGGGCGGGAGACACGG
>NW_005842829.1:24556-27900 GCF_000455745.1 Alligator sinensis | reverse complement strand
CTCGCTCGTTGCCTGCAGCCAGCCGGAGATCACGTGATAGTGGCGGGTTCCTCCCTCCACTCTTGCACCAGACTTTTCTGCACATGCGTCCAGGCCAGCTGCCAGTTGCCGGGTGGAGGTAGCTGCTAGTGCGCATGTGCCTCTTCCTGCGGGCGCTGTTTACACTGCTAGTGCGCATGCGGCTCTTCCTGTTGGCTCTGTTTACACTGCTAATGCACATGCGTGTCCCCTGTGCCTGGAAGCGTCCAACTGCGCATGCGCCTTCCCTGTAGCCGCCCTAGAGGTGGGTGCACGTGGGCAGCAATCCCGCGAGACTCTGGGAGGGGATCGCCCCCTCCGAAAGGGCAGGGGTTGCCCCCCCCAGCTCTTATGGCCTGTTTTAACCCCTGAGCTGCCAGGCTAGAAGCTGCCAGCGGGAGCAGGGCAGGGGCCCTGTCCAGACCCCATCACCCCCCTTCCAGCCTCTGCGTGGTTCACGGTGCTGCACGTGGGAGGCTGCGCCACTGCCCACCACGTGGGGCTGCCACCCCCTTGACGTGGGGACCCACCAGTGGCCTGGCACGGGATCCCGGGGATGAGCAGGGAAGGAAACGGGGGTGGGAGCGAGGGTCGGGGGCCAGGGCGAGCGCCCCGAGGAGCAGAGAGCACCCCCCAGTGCCCACTGGCCCTCCAGCGGGTCCCAGGAACCAGCGGACGCTGCCCGGCAATGCTCTGCCCGCGGACGGGACTGGACAGGAAAGCCTGGTCTGAGCCTCTGTCCGGGGCACCTACACGGCCAGCTTGGCCGGGGCCGGAGGAGGTTGACCAGGAGGTCCCGGGACTTGGTGGGGCTGCCACGGATGGGCAACAAAAGCCTTGTGACGGGAGGATGGGCTGGACAGACTTGCGGTCTGACCTAATAACTGCCAGTTCTTACGGTCTTAATTACCCATCAGTCAGCCAGTTCGGGTCCTAGGGGTAGGGTCTCTGCTAGCAAAGCCCCATGCACGGGCTCTCAGAGCCCCTTTCCATTCCCTCTGCCTTCCAGGGCTGGTTTGTCCTTGGCAAGACTTGGTCGTTTCCCTGCCATGCGTTGAGGTGCAACGTGGCGTTAGCGTGCGGAGTCCGTTGCCGTGGTGGGGGGCGGCAGAGAGCAGAGCCGGGTTGAACACAGACGTGTCCTCGCCGCTCCAGCCCGATGCGGGAGGCCACGGGGGGTGTTGGACGGGGCGGGTCGCTCGAGCACGGCTGCTCACTCTCCAGCCAGGCGGCCGAATCCGGCCGGCGGAGCCAGCCTGCGGGGTGGGAACTTTGTCAGCTGGTGGCAATTAATGCTGACCGCCGCCCTCGCCTGCTGCCAG
Organism: Alligator sinensis; assembly: GCF_000455745.1. Taxonomy (NCBI): domain Eukaryota; kingdom Metazoa; phylum Chordata; order Crocodylia; family Alligatoridae; genus Alligator; species Alligator sinensis. Next base: position 26,560 of record NW_005842829.1, on the reverse strand, counting down.
ACTCCCAACCCCGCACAGCGGGTTGGAGCTGGGCCGAGCCAGGCCCCTTCCCCTCCACGTGGCTGGATGGGGGCCTCCCCGCGGCCAGTGTGGGGCTGGGTCTTGCCCCCTTCCCGCTAGACGGCTGGATCAGAGCTGGGGTCTGCCCCCTCCCGCATGGGACCAAGCCATTCCCACCCCTGCTCTCCCTCGACAGCTGCCAGTTCTGTGGCTGCTGGGCTGGACAGGCCAGGGGCCTGACCTGACCCGACCCGACCCAGCCTGGCCCACCAAAGTGTCGACTTGATGCGGCCTCGAGCAGGGAGCAGAATCCGGCCGAGAGGAGAATTCGGGCGACGCGGGACTATGGAGCGGCTGCTTTCCCCTCTCCCCCGTCCCTTCACGGGGCTCGGCCCAGGTCCGGGGCTGCAGGAAGAGGAGGGGCAGCGAGAGCGCCGGGTTTGTCTTGGCCACAATTCCCTTTGTTTACGGAGCGCCACGTCCCCAAGCGCGGCGGGAATCGGACAACAGGCGCCTTTGTTCCTGCTCCAGGCCCTTGGGCCCCGCGCCTCTGCAGGCTTTTCTGGGGCCGCGCTCGCAGCACCTGCCTCCCCCAGCCTGCTTTGTGCCAGTCCTCCCCCGGCACGGCCCTGCTCGCACAGCACGCTGCTGGCACCTCTGCCCGCGTGGCCTCGGGCTTGGGAGGCCAGATACAACAGCATCCGAGCTGCCACATCCTGGCTCAGCCCCAGGCCCGTCCTGCCCCATGCGCCCGGGCCGAGCAGGGCTTTCCCCTGTTCCTCCAGCACGGAGGGTCCTGCAGGGCTGGTGCAGAGGCCGTGCCCCTCGCTCCCTGCCCCAGCGCTCCCCGTGCCCCTTTCCTCCCCGCACGTGTCCGGTCCCCGGGGGATCCGGCTGCGCTCTCAGCTCCACCACGTCTGGGGCCACGAGTCCCCCTTGAACGCCCCGCGGGGGGACAGGACGGCCTGGGCTTGGTTGGCAGCTGCCCGTGCCAGGATCCCCGCTCTGTCCGGGCAGAGACGGGCAGGAATAAACCCCAGGGACTTTCTCCTCCCCGTTCAGTGCAATGCAAACCCTGCTCCTGTCCCCTCCGGCGTCTCTCCTAGGCCTGGCCTCAGTCTCTGCTCCTAGCAAGCCCCTCCGCAGCCCCCGGGCCTCCTTGCTGCCCTGCTCCGCACCGTCTCCAGCTCTCCTCTCTCCTCCCGGGGCTGCGGGCACCTGAGCCGGGCACCGGGTTCAAGGTGTGGACGCTCCGAGGGTTTATAAAGGGGCCTCATGATGCTTCCTGTTGTGTTCGCAGTTCCCTTCTTCACCGTCCCTAACGTGATGTTTGCTGGCTGCTGTTTTTAACAAGTGACACCCAGGTCAAGCAGCTGAGGTAGAGCCCAGCACGGTGTAGGTCTAGCTCAGGCTATTTTTGCCCCCATGCATCACTCAACCTTTGTCTCTGCGGAAGTGACACCTGCCTTCTGCCCGGGGGGGTCATAGCAGAGCCGAGGCCGTCCCGTTACCTGCACCGAGGCTTTCCCCGGCGCGCAGCGCTCCTGCTATAAGGATCAGCGAGGAGGGCAGCTGCTGCCACGTCTGTTTGCACTGCCGCCTGCCGTGCTGGCCTCGCTCCTCTCCGGGGCGCGTGTGCCCCTTACGAGTCGTCCATGTACACGGCACGAAAAATCACCATCTCTGGTGTCCCCGTGCTGCAGCGTCCCCCAGCCCTGGCGTCTCCCTCGTCCACTTGCAAAACGACCCTGCGGCCGCTGCTTTGCGAAGCGACCGGGGAGACCGCGGTGTTGGCTGCCACCGGCCCCAGCACACGGGTGCGGTGCCAGGAGAGAGGGGGCCCCGCAGCACGGTAACAATCGCCCTTGTGCAATCATTACAGCCCTTGCACAAGCGCCACGGATCGGAGCACGCTGCTCCCAGGCCAGGAGGGGTCTGCACAGCCCACGGTCCCCGGGTCCCGGGGGGGCTGCCCGCCCGGCATCGCGGCGGCCGCGCGCGTCC
>NW_005842829.1:22227-23616 GCF_000455745.1 Alligator sinensis | reverse complement strand
ACAGGCTGGGGGCGCCCCCGCGGCGCCGGGCTCCTGCGAGTCAGTCCCAGCCCCCTTTGCCCGTGTGCCGTGCCGGGCCTGGTTCGGAGCCGGCGCGACACCGCTCAGGACAAACAAGGGCACACCCTGCCCCGGGGCAGCGCATGGGGCTTCACGCGGCATCCGGGGCGGGTCATGGGTCTCGCGCTCGGGCACGTTCAGGCCGGGGCCAATATAGGGGGGCCGGCCCGGCTCGGCTCGGGTGCTGCGGGGCAGGGGCAGCGATTTGCAGCTGGGCACCCCTCACCTGGGCAGCCTGGAGGTGCCTCCCGGGCACCGTGCCGGGGTGGCCCCCCTGGGGTGCGCAGCCAGGCCGCGCAGCTCCCCAGACCCGGCTTGAGACTCACCGGGGTTTTTCTGGAGTCCAGATGCGATGGGAAGTCCAGGTCTGGCCTCTGCCCGGGGTCGATCCTGGGATGTAGACAGGCCCCTGGGCTGGACGCGCGGGAGAGCCCGGCAGGGCCCAAGGGGTTTGGGAGCTGCGGCGCTGCGGGGAGGGGGAGCAGGGCAGGGGCCCGGGCCCAGCTGCTCATGGCCAGACCCGCGGCGGTCGGTGCCTTCCCGGCAGCGTGCGAGGAGCGACTGGTGCCAGGGCTTGGCTTGATTCATGTTCATTGCTGCCCATGAGGAATGCACGCGGCTTCCTCAACTCGGAGCAGGGACGGTCAGGGAGGGGGCGCCGGGCGGGGGCTGGGGTGCAGGGGTGTCCCCGGGGTCTCCAGCCGCTCACCCAGGCGGGTGGTCCCTGCCCGTTGGCCCTGGGGCTTGGCCTTGCTGTTCTCTTGGCTGGATTTTGGCTGGCCGTGGCCCCGATCCTGCTGGCTGCCCCGAGCGGGCAGCCCCCCTGCCTGGAGACGCTCCCCCGATCGGGGCCAGGTCAGGAAACACCGTGGGGGAGCAGCAGCTCCAGGGCCCCCCTCGCACCCCTGGGCTGGCTCTTGGCAGGGAGCATGCTTGGGCCCGGGTGGTCCCAGGCTCTGAGCCCGGCCCAGTGCGGGGATCGGGGCCCCGCATGTCTCCTGCATCCCGGTCCCGGGTGAGCCTGAGGACACGCAGGGCAGGAGCGGGGCCCCTTGTCACAGCCCTGTGACCCGGCCACACGTGGGGTCCTGCCTCGAGATGCCACCGGGGTGTCTGGCCCTGCCCAGTGTTACCCCCCGCTCCTCACGGGCTGGGGCTGGGGGGGTTGTGCTCGGAGCTCCTGCTCCGGGCGGGCTGAGCCCCGAGTGCCCAGTTTCCACCCCCATGTGCAGATATCGCCGTGGAGCTGCTCCAGAAAGTGGCCCCCAGCCCCATCCGCCGGCTCCAGAAGAAATACGTCTCTCACGTGTCCCGGTGAGAGGGGCTGGG
>NW_005842829.1:20910-21976 GCF_000455745.1 Alligator sinensis | reverse complement strand
GTGTCCCTGCCCGGTCTGTGCCCCCCCCACGGGACCGGCTGCCCCCTCCCAGGGAGGCCTGCATCTCGCCCTGCTCCATGATGCTGGCCCTGGTTTACATCGAGCGCCTGCGGCACCGCAACCCCGAGTACCTGCAGCAGATCTCATCCTCCGACCTCTTTCTCATCTCCATGGTGAGTCCTGGGATGGGGCTGGGGTGGGGGGCTGCGGTTTGGGGCTGGGGGGCCCCCGAGAGCTGCTGATGTGTGCCCCCCCAGATGGTGGCCAGCAAGTACCTGTACGACGAGGGCGAGGAGGAGGAGGTTTTCAACGACGAGTGGGGCGCGGCCGGGCACGTGGACGTGCGCACCATGAACACGCTGGAGATGAACTTCCTGCGTGCCATCGTGAGTGGCCCCCGCCCCGGCCCAGCTCCTCGTCCCCCCAGCAGTCGGGGACGGGCTGGTGTCTGCCCCGCAAGAAGGGCAAGGGGCCGGGTGCAAATGGGGCGCCCCTGCATGAGCCTCCCGCTGCCCCGGGCGCCCCGAGACCCTGCTGGGGGGGCAGGGGTTGGGTGTGACCTCTCCCCCAGGCCTGACACTGCCCTCCCCTCCAGGACTGGAGCCTTTACACAAACCCCAAGGAGGTGTTTGAGGTGCTGAGCTGGCTGGAAGGGCGGTAAGTCCCTCAGGTGCAGATGTGGGGAGGTCTGTCGGGCCCAGCCCCCCCATCCTGGTCTTGCCCCCCTCTCCCCCCCGCCTTACAGCCAAGGCAGGGTTGATTCCAGGCACCTGCACGAGCCCCCAGCCAGGACCGTGCGGGGCTGCGTCCCGGGGGCAGGAGCACTGGCACAGCCCCAGCCTGGGCTGCAGCAGCACCCAGCGCCTCTGCGGGGGCTTCAGTGCCCTGACCCCGGGGGGTTGTGGGGGGACAGCCAGCACAGCCCGTCAGACTGGGATGCCCCCCAACAGAGCAGCCGTGTGTGACCCCCTCCGTGCCCCCCAGGGTGGCGGAGAAGCAGGGCATGCAGCGCGGCTGGTTCACCTACACGGACCTGTGCGTGCTGCTGGAGCAGGACCTGTGGCAG
>NW_005842829.1:20190-20476 GCF_000455745.1 Alligator sinensis | reverse complement strand
CCCTGCGCCCCACTGCCCCCCCTGCCCCCCCTGGGCCTGGGCCTGGCCCCCTAAGCTCGCCCCGCCGGCCTGGCCGGGGCCCCTGGTGCTGCCCCAGTGCTCCCTGGAGGCCACCACAGGGCTGGGCAGGATCAAGAGCTTCATCTTGCCCAGCTAGGGCTGCTGGCAGCCCCCCACCGGCTCCTGGGGCTTAACTGCCTCTGGCCCGCCTGGGCTCGGGCCTCACTTTCCCCCATCTCCTTAGGGCTTCCCCTTTGCGGGGGGTCTGGGGCTCCAGGCCTGCCAG
>NW_005842829.1:14518-18802 GCF_000455745.1 Alligator sinensis | reverse complement strand
CCCCCAGGCTGCCACTGCTCCACGTCCACACCTTCGAGTTCCTGATCCCTGCCGTGGTGCTGAGCACTCACCTGCCCCACCCTGGCAGCAATGGTGAGCCCGGCCCCCCACTTTGGGGAGCCCCATGCCCCCCACTCCCCGCCCACTGCAGGGGCACGGCGTTCACGTCCACCCCTCTGTCCAACCGTGCAGGGACAGACATGCCTGCACCATGCACGGGGCCAAGCTGCAGCACGGGGGGCTGGGACCGCACAGCCAGAGAGGTTGGTATTGGGATGCCCCTTACTCCCGTCCCGCACCCAAACAGTGCCCCTCACTCCTGACCCACAACCCTGCTGCCATGCGTGTGCATACGTGTGTTTGGGGTGATGGAGCCGACTGCCCTCCAGACCTGGCACCCCTGGGCAGGAAGCCGTCCCTTGGTGGGGGCGCGGGCTGGGCCAGGCCTGGGCGCTACCACCCGTCTCTCGCTGCGCAGGTGTCGGGCGCGGTGGTCGTGGCCGGGCTGGTGCAGCTGGCGCTGGGGCTGAGCGGCGTGGGAGGGTGGGCCCCCCGGCACTGCGGGCCCCTGGTGCTGGCCCCCACGCTCTCCATCATGGGCCTCTCTGCCTACAAGCCGGCAGCCGCCTTCTGCTCGGCCAGCTGGAGCCTGGCGCTGCTGTACGTGAGCTGGGTGCTGGGCGGGGGTCTCCGGATCCTGGGGTCCCCACGGGGGGGTGGCTGGCAGTGACACCCCCCCCCATATCTCCCCCAGGCTGGTGCTCCTGGCTGTCCTGTGCTCCCAGCACCTGGGCTCCTGCCGCCTGCCCCGGTGCACCGAGACCCGGACCCCCCGCTTCCCCGTGGGCACTGCCATCCCGGCCCTGCGCCGGTTCTCGGTACCAGGGGGGTGACATGGCCGTGGCCCCGGTGCAAACCCCATGCAGTGCTGGGGGGCTGCAGGGTGTGTGGGGCTGGGAGGAGGGGTCCAAGGACCAGCCCCCCAACCCAGGAGTCTGAAGCCTCCCCTGTGCCGCCCCCCAGGTGCTGCTGCCCTTCGCCATCGCGTGGCTCGTCTGCGGGGTCCTGGCACAGCTCCCCGTGCCCTGGGCCCAGCTCAGCCCAGTGCTGCCCAATGCCACCACGCCGCCCCCCTGGCTCCAGCTGCCCTACCCAGGTGGGCCCCGCACCTGCGCTGCTCCCCCTTGACCCCGCGCCCCCTGACCCACTTGTCCCTGTGCCCCCTGACCTCTTCTCTGCTCCCCCAGGTCAGCTGGGGTGGCCCCAGCTCAGCCCCCTGGCACTGGGCGCTGGCTTGGCCATGGGCCTCGCCACCGGCCTGAGCTCGCTGGGCTGCTATGCTCAGTGCGGGGGGGTGCTGGGGACTGCTCCCCCGCCCCCGTCTGCCTGCAGCCGGGGGCTCTGCACTGAGGCACTGGGCTCCCTGCTTGCTGGGCTACTGGGGGGACTGGGGGGCTCGGCCGCCAGCATCCCCCACGCCAGCCTCGCCAGCCTCACCCAGGTGCGTTGTCATTGTGGGGTTGGGGGGGTCTGGTGCTTGCCCCCCACTCAGGCTCAGCCCCACGCTGCCTTGTGGGGGCTGGCAGGGATTTGCCCCCTGCTCAGTCTGGCCCAGCCAGGGGGGTTTCCCCTCCCCCTGGGCAGGGGCTCAGCCTGGGTTCGGCTTAGGGTTTGGATGGGGCTGATCCTGCCTTGGACTGGATGTGACCTCACAGCTCCCTGCCAGCCCCATGGTACTGTGATTTCTCAGGGCTGGGGGGGTTCTCCCCGGGGTGGGGTGAGAGTCAGGGCTCAGCCCCCACCCCGTGTCTCCATGCCCAGGCTGGCTCACGTTGCCCGGTGCAGCTGGCCGCGCTGGTCTGCCTGCTCCTGGGCCTGTCGCCCCGGCTGGCCGAGCTCCTCACCCGCATCCCACTGCCCGTCCATGGTGAGTGACCACCTTCCCCCTGCCCCGCGGGGCCTGGCTCAGATGGGCTCCCAGTGCGAATTGTGTGTGGCAGTGACTCCCGCCGTGCCCGGCCCACCCCTGGGGTGCGGTGTCCCCGGACGGGAGCTGCTGGACACGGGCATCAGGGGCTGGGGCACTGCCAGGCCTGGCGGGAACTGGGGGGGCATGCGAGAGACAGGTCCCTTGGCACTGGCACACGCACCTGCCCTGGGGTTTGCACACATGCACGTGACCTGGTCCACATGGGGCTTGCACTCTACCCTGTCCTGCTCCCCCCCACATTTGCATACCTTGTCTGTAATTGGCACACTTGCACATGCACCCACACACCTCACCTCACCTGGGATGTGCACGTCTGCCCCCTTTGAGATTTGCACACAAGTGCATAAGCACATGCACGGCCCTTGCACATGCCCCACCTCTCCTGGAGCCTGCACATGCCTGCACACCCCTGCCTGGCCGTGGCTGGGATGATGATGCCCGGCGCCACGGCCTCCCGACTCCGCAGGCGGCGTGCTCTGCGTGACCTACGCGGTGGCGGTGGGCGCAGGGATCTCCTACTTCCAGCGCGCCGACATCGACTCAGGCCGCAACGTCTTCGTGGTGGGCTTCACCATGTTCATGGGGCTCTTGGTGCCGCGCTCAGCACTGGCCACAGGTGGGTGAGAGCCGTGGGGTGGCTACACGGATGGGGTCACCCCCATGGCCGTGCCCCCGTGACCCTGCCCTTGTCCCAGGCTGGGAGGTGTTGGACGTGCTCCTGCGCTCGCTGCTGACGGTGCCGGTCGTCATCACGGGCGTCCTCTCCTTCGTCCTGGAGAACACGGTCTCGGGTGAGCCCCCGATGCCCCTGACCCTGCTGGGCTGCAGCTGGCGCGTGGCCCGGCTGAGCCTCTCCTGGTTGCAGGTTCACCCCAGGAGCGGGGCCTGCTCCCACCCCGGGTGCAGGGGAGCGAACCTGCCCGGGTCTACGGGCTTCCGCCTGCCCTCCGGTGCCCGCTCGGCCCCACCGGCCTCCGCGTGTTTCCCCTCTGCTTCCTCTGCCCCCGGCCGGGGCAGGAGGAGGAGGAGGGTGGCCGTGCCGTGGAGGAAGGCTCTACATCTCCAGGGGAAGCCACGCGACTGCTGGTGAAAGCCGGGGCGACGGCCGAAGCCAAGGCTGGAGGAAAAGACTGAGAGCCCGAGCACTGCTGGTGGCCAGATGCCGTGTGAGTGCCACGGCTGAGACTGTCTCTCCGTGGCGGGGCAGAGCCCTGGCCCCGTGCCTTCCACACTCCTGCCACCACCAGTGTCCCCGCGCCGGGGGATAAAGCAATGCACCCAGCTCTGCCGTCCGCGTGGCCTTTCTGCGTCGCCCGGGGCAGGGGATCACCGGGTCCCTGCCACCCTCACCCCCTGCACCCCCCTTCAATGGCTCCCCAACGCCAGCTCCCAGCCGCTGTCTGCCAGCTGCTCCTCATTTATTGCTTCCACCGTCTTGCAGCCCGGCAGCCTGGTGCTGACACTTCCAGTTCCTTTTGAGCTGGAGAAAGCCGTGTTGTGTCCCACGCGATGAGGTGTCGCGCCGTTTGCACCTCCCTTGTCACGGTCCCAGATCCGCTGGGCAGCTGGCCGAGCTGGCAGGGACTCTTGGACACTGGCTGGACGGAGGCTGCCGGGCCCCCGTCCCAGCTCCCTGCCCCGTGGCACCCCCCGACCGGCCCAGGCAGGCGTACCCCTACTGTGCCCGAAGCGCTTCCAGCACCCCTCGGGCAATCGGTGTTGGTGCTTAGCTGCCCCCTGCTCCTCCTGACGCCCGAGGAGGCCCCGGGACAGCGGCTGACACCTGATATTAACCCCGGGCCCTGGCTGGGCTCCTTGCCCCGTGCTGGCACCGGCCGCCCAGAGTCCATTCGGTGAAGTTATGGGCTGGCCCTGACTCTCGCTTTCTCGAACGGGCCCCTGCTTGCAATTCCCCCTGCGTGGGGCCGGAGGGGCAGGTCCTTCCCTGCTCCGTGGGCTGGAAGTGCACCCATAGCGCAGAGAGAATCGCAGAGGCATCAGTGCTCAGGCTTTTATGGCCCCGGGCTGCATTTGTGGTTTTCACTAGAGTTAAAACCAGTCCGCGGGGCTGTGAGGTAGGAGCTGGGCTCCTGGGGGGAGCTAAGAGATGGCAGACGCAGGAGGAAGGGCTGGGGGATTAGTGGGATGGCAAGAGGGAGGGTCGTTTACACCCGTGGAGTGACGGGTTTAGCAGGAATCGGGGAGATGATACGGAGCCAGCGAGTCATTGAATCCCCGAGCCGTGGGGCTGGCAGGGAGCTCTGGAGGTTGCATTGGTCCCAGCTCCGCGGCAG
>NW_005842829.1:9842-12712 GCF_000455745.1 Alligator sinensis | reverse complement strand
CTGACGCAGCCCCCGGCATCCCCCCCGCCCCTGCCCCCAGAGCACAGCACCGTCGTGGCCCGGCCCTAGCATGGGGAGGCTCCCAGGCAGCTCCTGCCCCCGCCCCAGGGTCTCCCGGTGTTGGGCCCCCATGAGCAGCATGACCCCCGCATCAACCCACCCCCAGTCCAGGGCCCACAAGAGCTGGCCACGGTCGCCGGGTGGGCCAGGCTGGGCGTCGCCTGGGGTCTGAGGCCGTTGCTAGCCTCTTCCCGGCGGGGTTTGGGGCCGGGCTGTGCTCAAGGCAGGCAGTGGAGGTGCTGGGAGGTGCTTGTGGGTGAGTTACAGCCAGCCAGGCATGTGCTTTTTTTTCTTTTAAGGGAAAAAATGTTTGTTTCAAGCCTGATCATTTCCAAATCCATGAGTCATTCAAAAAACATTTACGGCCCTACGACGGCCAACATCCTCCACCCCTGCCTGGGGCTTCAGATGCTTCCAAACCCTTTGGTGGGCGTCCTGGGTCCGGATGCCCCCGCGGTTCCCTCGCCCTCAGCTGTGCGGACGCAGAAGCAAGCCAGGGAGGGGTCTCCCGGGTCCACAGCGTGGGAGAAAACCCAAGATCTTCCCACTGAGGGGAAAGTGTGAGGGTAACTACATATTACCTCCGCCCGGGTACTACCCCAGGCCGAACCCGTCCCCAGCCCCAGGCGCTGACTAGCACCCACCAGGACCAGCGCTCCCACCTCCAGCTGGGCATCGTGCCCCCCAGCAAGCCCCTGCCCGGCAGCCTGCCCCCCCGCAGCATTTGCTTCTACGGCTGTGCTGGTCCCAGCCCCGCACCAGACACGTGATTGTGCGGAAAGCCTTGCTCTGGCACGAATCAGAGAAGCCTTGCTCTGACACGAATCCTAACGTGAAAACAGCAGACAGCCCACGTATAAGAGTTTCTTCGCAGGCAAAGGGACCGACTGTCTCCACACCGGTTCCAGCCCAGGAGCACAGCGATACCGGCCTCCGCGCAGCACCCCGTGCACTTATCCATCACCCCGTATCCCCCGACACCGGGTCCCGGACCAGAGCACGGGGCTGCACCCGCCGTGTTTCCCAAAACAAGACCCGGGAGTGAGAACCGGCCTTGGGTGAGTCGGGCTGGGTCTGGCCCGGCCATGGGGGTGCCTGTGCCAGGAGCTGCCCCCACACAGCGAGTGCCCGAGGGCGGGGAGAGGAGCCCAGGCACGGGGCCATGGGAGACGCCTGCAGGGCCGAGCCCAGGGAGAGGGAGAGGGACCCCGGAGCCACAAGTGCGGGAAGGGCCGGGCATCGCCCCGCGTTGCCTGGGGGGTTTGCTGCAGGAGCACGTTCATCAGTTCATCAGTTATTCTGCTCCTGTGAGGTTTATCTGCGGGTGGATTCATTGTCACTGGAAGGCACCCGGGCTGCAAACGCTTCCTCAGCCTGACAAAGTTGTTTGTACCTGAAAGTTTGCAACGAAGACTTTTTCCAACTGTTTTAGTTACTCTAATAAAAAATATCGGATTTACCCAAAGAGCCTTGTCTGCCTGTGTCCTTGGACCAACACGGCTGCAACCAGCACCTCTGGCCCCTCTCGGTGCTCCAGTCTCTGCCCCTCTCGGGTCCTGCTTTGAGATGTAAATGCAGCCCCTGCTTTCCTAGCTCGCGCCAGCCCACCCTCCCAGGCAGCTCCAGAATCAGTCCCAGGGCCCGCACTTGTGATGACTGCGCCAGACGTGGGCAGTGGAAGGCTGGGGCTAATGGGGCTTAGCCCCCTCGTCCCACAGCGGGACAGCAGGTAGGGCAGGCGCAGCAGGAGTGGGGAGGGGTGTGCATGCAGCGCTGAGGGGGGCAGTGGGGCTGGGGCAGGTGCTGCACAGCCGGGGCAGGGTGCAGGACTGCGCCGCGGGCAGCTGGTCTGAGCGGCGCGGCTGGGGAGGGCGCAGGGCGTGTGGCCTGGCTGGGCTTGTGGGCTGGGCGTCGCCTGGGGTCTGAGGCCGTTGCTAGCCTCTTCCCGGCGGGGTTTGGGGCCGGGCTGTGCTCAAGGCAGGCAGTGGAGGTGCTGGGAGGTGCTTGTGGGTGAGTTACAGCCACCCAAAATTCACCATAGCCCCCCCAAACCCTCCCTCCCAGTCACCCCGAGCACAGCCCAGCCCAGCCCAGCCCAGCCCGCCGCCCTGCTGGAACCAGGCTGAGATTGGTTGTTTATTCCCACTTCCTTATTCCCGGTTCCTGGCTCCTTTTTCAAAAGTAATCTAGATTAGATTTGAATCCCCCTCCCTCCCACTGTACGAAGCGTACAGGTTTGAATAAGGAACTGGTTTTTGGGCTGGGAGTATATCTAGAAATCCCTCTTGGATGGCATATCTCTATTGCACTGGGGGACTCTCTGACCAGAGTCCTGCCTGGCCCAAGAAATGGTTTGGCTGTGCCAGGCCATGAACCAACAGCTCCCCCCGACACTATTAAATATATGGGTCTGAATAAGGAACTGGGGTTTGGGCTGCGATGACGACAGGGGATCCTCTTTGGGCCACCCCACGCCAACCCTGTGTGGCACCAAGGGAATCTCCTGGACATCCCTGGCCAGGTTCTCGCCCAGTTTGTGCGTGCCAGGCTGCCAACGGACCATCCCTCCATACCCACTGTATTAAATACATGAGCTCAAACTGGAAATTTCTTTTGGGCTGGGATTAGAGATGGAAATCCTTCTTGGGCCACTCCACCCCACGCCACGCCACGCCACGCCACGCCTCTGTGGCACTGGGGGTCTCTCCTGAACACCTTTGACCAGGGACTTGTCCGGCCCAGAGCGCGGTTTCTTCATGCCAGGCTGCCAACTGGAGCAGGGTGAGGTGGGGGGGGGGGGCGGAGCGACG
>NW_005842829.1:8849-9696 GCF_000455745.1 Alligator sinensis | reverse complement strand
TGCGGACCCCAGGCAAGCCAGCCCCAGCCCCAGCCCCAGCCCCAGCCCCACTCCTTTAACTGCTGTGCATGCGCCCCTCCCCACCCCTGCTGCAGCCACCTGAAGCCCGTGGCCAGGTTGCCTTGTGGCCCTACCACTGCCCTGCATTTGGGGGGGCTAAGCCCTGTTAGCCTCCCCCTTCCACCACCTATGGCCCTGCACGTGCCCCGGGAGCAGCCGACACCATGTGCCTGCTGCTGCTGGGCTGCGCCTCGCGCCCTGCCCACCCATCGGTGGGATGCACGTGGCGTCACGTGGCTCTCGGGGCAGTGAGGCTCAAAGCACAATGCACAGCGGCAGCCACCTCTACGTCGCACACGGATCTGGGGGCACGTGCCCCCGGGCCTCGGCATTTCCCACCACCCGGCCCGGCCGGGGCCCCACTCACCCTAGCCCCTGATCCTGTCTGTAGCCTGCTCCTTCCCTCACCGCTGGGGCCTCAGTCTGCCCCCACCACGGCCCTTTCCCCTCCCCTCGCCCCTTCTCCCATAGACTTTATAGTTTCATAGTCGGTCGGGTCAGAAGGGACCTGAGCAGATCATCCAGTCCGACCCCCTGCCCTGGGCAGGAAAGAGCACTGGGGTCAAACGACCCCGGCGAGGTGATGATCTAGTTTCCTTTTAAAGACCCCCAGGGAAGGAGCCAGCACCACTTCCCTTGGAAGCTGGTTCCAGGTCCTAGCCGCCCTGACTGTGACGTAGCGCCTCCTGATGTCTAGTTTCATAGTTTCATAGTAGCTCGGGTCAGGAGGGACCTGAACAGATCATCTAGCCTGACCCCCTGCCACAGACAGGAATGAAAGCTGGCT
>NW_005842829.1:4592-8504 GCF_000455745.1 Alligator sinensis | reverse complement strand
CGGGTAGGAGCCAGCACCACTTCCCTTGGAAGTTGGTTCCAGATCCTAGCCGCCCTGACTGTGAAGTAGCGCCTTCTGATATCTAGCCTGAATCTACCCTCTGCCAGCTTGTGACCGGTATTTCTAGTCCCTCCTGGTAGTGCTCAGGGGAACAGGGACTCCCCCAATGCCTGTTGGTCCCCCCTGACTAGTTTGTAAACGGCCACCAGATCCCCCTCAGCCTTCTCTTGTGAAGGCTGAACAGGTTCAGGTCCCATCGCCTCTCCTCGTAGGCCCTGCCCTGCTGCCCCCTGATCATGTGAGTGGCCTCCTCTGGCCCCTCTCCATGCTGTCCACATCCCTCCTGACGTGCGGCGCCCAGACCTGGACGCAGTACTCCAGCTGTGGCCTGACCAGTGCCGCGTAGAGGGGCAGGATCACCTCCTTGGCCCTGCTCGAGATGCACCTCTGGATGCACGACAAGGTGCGGTTGGCCTTCCTGACCGCGTCCCCACACTGTCGGCCCATGTTCGTTGTGGCATCAATAATGACTCCCAGATCCTTTTCTGCCTCTGCGCTGACGAGAAGGGAGCTCCCCGGCCTGTAGGTCTGCTGCTGGTTCTCCCTCCCCAGGTGCAGCACCTTGCACTTGTCAGTGTTGAAACCCATCCTGTTCTCATCCGCCCACCCCTGGAACCTGTCCAGGTCCGATTGCAGGAAGGGCCCTTTTCTCCCCAGCACCACCTGGGGTGACGAGGAACAAAGGTAATAAGCTGATGGAGAATAGGTTTAGGCTGGAGATCAGAAGGCAATATTTTACAGTCAGGGTGGCCAAAATCTGGAACCGACTTCCCAGGGAAGTGGTCCTCGCCCCTACCTTGGGCAAATTCAAGAGGAGGTTGGACGATCACCTGTTATGAAACTATGAAACTAGACATCAGGAGGCGCTACGTCACAGTCAGGGCGGCTAGGACCTGGAACCAGCTTCCAAGGGAAGTGGTGCTGGCTCCTACCCTGGGGGTCTTTAAAAGGAAACTAGATCATCACCTCGCCGGGGTCGTTTGACCCCAGCGCTCTTTCCTGCCCAGGGCAGGGGGTCGGACTGGATGATCTGCTCAGGTCCCTTCTGACCCGACCAACTGTGAAACTATGAAACATATGCAAATAACTTTTTCTCCCTCTGCGTATGGTGCCGGGTCTTTGCCAGCGAGGGAGAACACTAAAGGGAGACGTAACAGAGACTGGCAGGAGGCCTGAGACCCAGCGCAGGAAAGGCAGCCGCATCCCAGCACCCCCAGCGGGGAGGAGGGCAGAGCACGTGGCCCCTGGGCATCCTCCACAGGCCATCCCAGGGCGACCAGGCCAGCCCATCATAGCCAGCTTAGCCCCCGCCGTGCCCTCTCCTAGCAGCACCCGCCTCCCGTGGGCTGGCAAGAGGTGCCACGGCCCAAAGGAGCCCATCTCTCTGCCCTGTTCCCCCAGGCGCCCTCCCAACCTCCTCCCCGGGAGCCCCGCCTGCCATGGGGACCCGCTGCAAGATCTTACGGCACCAAGACGGTGCCGCCCTGCAGCCGGGGGAGGGCGCGGGGAGCTGCGGCGGGAAGGGGCAGTAATGCAAGTCAGACATTTTCTGTACTTCTGCAGGGCTGCGCTGCAAAGCTGCTCAGGACTGGAGCGCGCGGGTGGCGTCCACGCAAAGATGAGCTGCCAGGAAGCCATCGTGTGCAGCAAGGAAGAAAACCAAAAGAAATGCTGCAGGTTAAAAATGGGTGTGGAAAGGCCTGTCCCCCTGACGGGAGAGAAGGTGAGCATCGCAGAAGCAGCGAGGCAGAGCGCGTTGGAGATCCTGAGAGACACCTTGAGGAAGAAGGACCGTGTGCTCATGGATCAACCTACTCGGATCCGTATGGCCAAAGCCATGAGAGAATCACGATATCAATTCATCCAATGGGGTATTCAGATAACTTTTATAGTAACTTCTATGCTTTATTACACGTTTCCTCCCTGTTATATGACCGGGCAAGCAGTTCCTTAGCCATTACAGCGGCAACCTTCAGGGGCACCAGGCCTCGGGTCCTTGGCCGGGCGTGGGGGACGTTCGCTTCTGGGTTCCTCCTTGTTCGAACAAGAAGGCCAGGGCTGCTCCGGTCTCCCCAGGCGGCAACACGAACACACAGACGTGTTGCTTTGTTTGTCCATCCCTCTGTAACTTCTCTCTTCCCAAATTGTCCAGTCCCCTGGTCCTGTGCCAGGCACAGTCCTTAAGGAAACCTGCTGTGCCTCGCTCGCCCCGGGCCCGGGCACAGCACTCGCGTCTCCCAGGGCCACAGCAGGTGTCTGTTCAAGTGTGGTGCTCGTTTCAGGGAAGGGCTGGACTATGGCTAACAACCCTTAGCACAGCTCAATCTTCCCGCTACGCTCCCCTCCCTGATGCCCCGAAATACGGTGGCATCACACAGACGTGGGTTGACCTCTGGCACGTGACTGAAGGCCATGCAGGTTGCTGCCGCATCCGAGACACGGATCTTCTCGCGAGCAGGCCACCGTACCCCGTGTGACTTCACAGGGAGTTTCGGAGGAGAGCCTTCATCTCCCCCCCTCGCTCTAGCTCCCGACCTGGCCAAGCACTTCTGCATCTAGGGAACGAGCACACGCGGGATGGGGGCCAGTCCAGCAAACTTTTCCTACCCGTGGTATTGAGTATCTTCTTTAATGTCTTGTAGGACTGAAACAATAGTCTCTTTTGGTTTTTGAATCGCTGCAGAGGTCCTACTGGCTGTGTTCTGGACCTCCCTGACTTTGCTGCAGGGTCAGATCCGTTATGGCCAGGAGTCGATCATCAGGTGCCGTTCCTAACTGTGTTTTGGTAAAGCCCCTTTCCAAAAACATTTTGAAGCCCCGGTCGGTTGGTTGACGGCGTGCCAATGGTTGGCTATAATGAAAATCACGTTAGTAACATTTTAGAAACCCAGCCAATGCATAACACTATTAAGCCTGATTGTTCTTCGTACCAAGCTAACTTCCTGATGGTTCAGCGGTGGTCCACATCCTTTCAAACCACGGTGGCTCCTCCGGTGACATTACACCATTGTTGAGCCAAATTTAGCTTCGTTTTTAACCATTTTTTCAACACAGAGACCCCAAGTTTAGGGAAGCATCAACTCTGCAGGTACTTGTTCTCTTTAAAACAATGGGTTCATGCATTTTTTACACACATCCTGCTATGTTGATGTTATAAATATCAGTTCAAGACAAAAGAGATTATCTTTATAGCCTTAAAAACATTTGGCTTCAGTGAGAGAGACACCGTTGAAGGTAATGAGGCCCCGTGGTCTATCGGTCACCTTTGCTACTGCACCGATACCCTATGGTTTCTGCAAAAGAAAGCAAACGCACAAACCTGCCAAGCAAGACTCCTTGCAGTGCAATATCATTTATATTTACAGATTTACAATGCTGACAGGTGCCGTGGCAATGCACACATTACTGCAGTATGGGATCATTTACATTTATTTTATTGTTTTCAATGGCCCATTGCACCATTTTCACAATTGGAATTGGGACCCCAAATTTTCTCCGCAAATGTGAGATTGAGGGATGCCAATACTCTTGTTACAATTTAACCAAATTACTATTTTTAAAATGAGTTTTTCCCTTTAGAGGGACAATTTCTCCCTCAGAATTTTTATATAGAAAATGTTTTCCATGTTCTGGTGGCTGCGCAATGTGAGACCCTTACAATACTTGGATAAAACAATACTGTTGTTCTCCTGAGCATACATTTTAAATTAGACTAGCACTCGTATACTGAGATTCATAGATTCATAGATGTTAGGGTCGGAAGGGACCTCAATAGACCATCGAGTCCGACCCCCTGCATAGGCAGGAAAGCGTGCTGGGTCTAGATGACACCAGCCAGATGGGTATCCAACC
>NW_005842829.1:3984-4253 GCF_000455745.1 Alligator sinensis | reverse complement strand
GACCCTCTCCAGGTTATCCGCATCCCTCTTGAAGTGCAGCGCCCAGAATTGCATGCAGTACTCCAACTGCGGTCTGACCAGCGCCGATAGAGGGGAAGTATCACCTCCTTGGACCTATTCGTCATGCATCTGCTGATGCACGCTAACGTGCCATTGGCTTTTCTGATGGCTTCGTCACACTGCCGACTCATGTTCATCTTGGAGTCCACTAGGACTCCCAGATCCCTTTCCACTTCCGTGCCACCCAGCAGGTCATTCCCTAGGCTGTA
>NW_005842829.1:373-2093 GCF_000455745.1 Alligator sinensis | reverse complement strand
TGGGACGAATCCCACCAGGTTTCCGTTAGCCCCACTAAGTCGTAGGTGTTTTGTGCAAGCAGGAGCGCTAGTTCATCCTGCTTGTTCCCCATGCTCCTAGCATTAGCGTACAGGCACTTGAGCCCTGCGACTGGTGCCTTTGCTGCCCCCCCGCTCCGAGTCCCAAGGGGCCCTTTGTTTCTTACCTGCTTATTGCTTACCTGTGCCGTAGTGCTGGCCGCCCCATGGATCGCAGGTTCCCCATGTTCTCCTTCTTCAGGCTGGGCTGTCCTTGTGGGTGCCACATGGTTTGGTGGTCCACAGCTTCCCCCGCCCTCATCTTCCCCTCCCCGCCCTGAGGAAATAGAAAATTAGTCAAATTCAATATTGAAAACCACTGCAACCCTCCTGCTGTAGCTGCTAGAATTGCAAGGTACTTCGCTGCAACCGCTGTTACTGCGTTTAAAGCTCGGACATTTCCTGTCAGTTTTCAGGTCAGAAGAGACCAGACCTGGGAGTCGTGCACGCTGGGCGTCTGTACCAGCGCTCCCTGACTTAAACTAGTACTATGAGTTATAATCTTATTTCGGCTTCTAGTGACTATTTGCGCTGCCTTTGTGGGGGGAGGGTTTGTTCCCATGTGTCTCGGCACATTTTAACTTTTTCTCTGCCCGAACCTTAGCGTTCAATTCTCTTGGGAAATCCTATCAATCACAGCAAAAACCTTAATAGCTGCTACTGCCACGTTTCTTTCTAGCAAAAAGACTTGATATGCCACCCGCGGTACCAGTGAGAGTTCAGGCACGTCCACTTCCAACAGACTGTGAAGGGCCGCAGGTGTGGATGGAGCGGTACGCGGTCCTGACGGAGAAGCTGGTGGAAGACCTCATCTCGGTGCTGGAGGAAGCCAAGTTCATGGAGGATATTTCCAAGAAGAACAGATATGCATATGTTAAACCAAAATCTGGAGACAAAGCCATTTACCTGTGCCCACTCTTCTGGGCGGCTCCGAGTCACCTGGGCAAAGATTCCCAGCCGGGGACTTTAATCCACGAGGCCTCGCACTTCCTGGGCGCGCGCGACCTCACCTACGACCCAGACAGCATCTCTGCTGCCTGCAGGGGGGTGATGGTAAAAGACCCAAATAGCCTAACATTATTTCCTGCGACGAGTACAGTGCTAAATGCCGACAGCATCGAGTACGAGTTTGAACGGACCCTGCGGCACCGGGGAGACCACGAGCAGGGGAGATACTCCCGCTGCGGGGAGCCGGCGAGGAGCTCCATCTGCGAGAGCGCCGTGCCCGACGAGCGCTTCACGTGCCTGAACCATGAGCGGTGAGTAACGTCTGTCTCCAGCAGACCGCTCGAGCGGGGGTTTTCCTGGGAGACCCGGTGCCTGCAGGCCCCAGCGCCCTTGCAGGACGTGCCCTCTTCTTTCTGTGTCGGGGACCTGTCGAAGGGGACGTGCCCGGCTAAAACATCAGCCAGCAGCCCCAGCCCACGGCCGCCCCTTCCCCACCATCTCCTCTTGGCCTGACGCGCTTCAAACCCTGGTGTCAGTGCTGTGCCTGGCTCGTCTCTCCCATGAACCAGTGACGTGGACCCAGCCCTGGCCCCGGCCCAGTGTAGTTTTCCCCTGGGCGTGAGGAGGACGGGCATGTCCACACACTCGGCTACAGGAGATGGACACAGTATTGTAGGGGGAAACCCCCCCGTGGGTTCCGGACAGGGGAGGGCTC
>NW_005842829.1:0-326 GCF_000455745.1 Alligator sinensis | reverse complement strand
CCTCGGGGGTCTTCCCCCATCCTGCCGCATGTGTCCCCGGCCCCTAGAAGAGGCAGGCTGCCCGGGCCCATCGTCCCACCACCGCTCCGCTCCAGCCTGGCCGTGCCCGTGCGCCTAAGCCGAGCTTAGGGTGGCGACCCAAGGACACCCTCGGGCAACGAGGACGCAGCTTCTGTGCAAGGCGCTGAGCTTACGGTGGCATCACAAGTGTGTGGTGACAGGAGCATTATGGGATCATACAGGATCACACAGGAGCCAACACTTCAGACCTATTAAATAACAACCCTCTTTACCCCCTACACGGTCAGATGGATTGCGAATTAGCT